>NC_057806.1:315672963-315818353 GCF_018294505.1 Triticum aestivum | reverse complement strand
GGGGAGGGCGAATGACGTCGCCCGCGCCAATCGACCCCGGCGCCCGGAGGAGAGCGGGAGCGGCTGTGCCGGTCCGAGCGGCGGTCATCACGGTGGCCATCCCGAAGAGCACGGAGCTCCCGCCGGAGCTCCTCCTACTGGCGGACAGCGTCCGGGGACGGGCGGGGCCGGTCCTCATAACGACATTTCCGGCGAGCCTCCCCATCGTCCCATTCCCGGGTCATGGCCGGACGGGTTGGGGGGGAGGAGGAGGAGGGGAGGTCGGGGCGCAAGAGGACAGCGCGGGCGGCGGGGATGGAGCGTCGGAGGGAGCGTGCGGGAAGGCGAGAGGGAAACAGATGTGGCGGCGGAGAGGGGAGCCGATGCAAGCGGAAACTCGTAAGGGGGCCAAATTCCAGAGGCCGCCACAACGGGCCTAGGGCACCGCAACAGCCCAACATGGCCAGGCCGGCCCAAGCTGCAGGCGGGAGGCCTAGCCAGGGCAACGGGCCGCTGGGCCGGGCACGGGCCCAGCAGGCCACGCCCACGCGCGACAGGGCCCAGGGGGGCGGGGTGGTTGCCGACAGGGTTTCCCCTCCACAGGCGACCACCGCCGCCGCCGCCGCCAGCGCGAGGATGTGGGGGGAGGCCAGCTAGGTCCGGCTGGGGGGCTGAGACGAACGGAGAGCGAGCATTGACGAACCAAAGTTGGCGATGAAGGGGCGAAAGGGGGAGGAGCGCACGAGCGGGCCGGCAAGAATCTCCGCACGGCGAGCTGACCGCGGGTGCGACGCTGGCGAGAGGGGAGATCCTGCCACCGACCGGCGCCAAGACTCACTGGCCAGGCCCATCTCCGAGCGGCCAGCCACGCCCCAGGCACACAGCCTACGTCGTCGAGCACCGCGGCCCCGCAAGACAGCGTCTTGCGGCCCAGGCGCCGGGGCAGAGCGCAGCGGCTGCTGCGAGCTAATAGCCAAGCCTCGCACAGGGGAGGCTAAGCTACCAGCCACGCAGGGCGGCACGACTCGCCGAGGGGCTGGGGAGGGGCGTGCCGAACGAGCATCAGAGGGGCAAGCGAGGGGGGAATCGGAGTCGTCTTCGGCGAGGTCGGCCCACCGAATCCTCGGCGGGGCGGCCAGGAGCACAGCGACCGAGGGGGAGGGAAGCGTCTCCGGCGACGGCGGAGGGGGCGGGCACAACACAGGGACGGCGGGGCTAAGCGCGCCGGCCACCACGGGCGGAGCCACGGCGGGAGGCGAGTCACCAGGGCAGTCGCCAGAGCGCACCATCCCTCAGCTCTCTTCCCTTCCGCCTTTGTGTGCTTCTGGTTTTAACCAAGAGCTTTCTCTTCAAAGACCGGGAGATACTAATGGACTTCTCACTGTACCACTTTGTTGAGCAATGTTCACCTCAGTGGTAAAAGTACTAGAACATGTGTGGAGGAAGAGGGCACAGATTCTAACAAGCAATGTCAAGTCAATGGTCTATTAAATAGTTTTAGTCATTTGATTTCGCATTCTTTCCTCAATGATGATTATTATATTAGCTTTGATAAATGGGCTATCAAAACATTTCAGAGAAAGAATAGGCACATTGTAAATGCTATATCACTGGAATTTGTAAGCAAGAGCTAGGGAAGCTTAGGTCTGAGTATGGCTGGAATTCTCCTTGAACAAGGTACTCCCTCCGATCCAAATTAATTGACGCAGCTTTAGTACAACTTTGTACTGAAGTTGCGTCAATTAATTTGGATCGGAGGGATTATGTTCTTTCTGCGACAAGAATGACATTTCAGTGATCCAAAAGAGCCAAGGCAAAGGACCACCATTATAGGGTTGATTGTTCTTTTGTTGTCTTGGATTTGTTGGGAGAAGAATTAAATCGCATATTCAATGAGGTAAATAATGAGTTGCTTCGTTGCATGTGTGCTTTCAATCCAAGTGATCAATTTAGACATTATCATGATGAGAAGCTGATGAAGTTGGCCAAGTTTTATCCTAATGACTTCAGCGATGATAAGTGAACCATCTTGAGCAAGAGCTTTGCCCATACATAATGTAAACGATGATACAAGATTACCTAGATTGGAAACTATTAATTATCTGGCTAAACTGATGGTGTCTACAAAGAAGAATCACTCCTATCCTTTTGTCTATCAACTTTTAAAGCTAGTACTAACTCTTCCTGTAGCCACTGCAGCGAGAGATGCTTCTCAGCTATAAAGTTTGTGAAGAAACTTTATGTAACAAAATGGGTGATGATTTTTTGAACTGTAGCCTAATTTGTTTCCTATAAAAGGAAATGTAGGATAACATCCCTAATGAGGTGATAGTTAAAGCCTTCCATGCAAAAAATTGACATGGGATGAAACGGAAGGAGGTAATGCGCTCAAGCTTATTTCTTTATTTATCAATGTTTACATTCTCCCTAGATTTTAACATCCTCATTTCTTACAGTTTACAGGTTAAAAAATTTATTCAAGACGATTAGTAACAACATATTGCTATTTTTCAAGTCACTGTATCTTAAAATGGTTAGTTTACTTTTACTTTGGTAATGAACTTATCATAATTATGTATGATGAAATTATATTATAAGGAAATATATGATCATGCTTGTGTAGTTGTCTGGTTAGTTTCTGTAAATGATCTAGCCATTAGTTCCTACACGCATTTCCGGCAAAAGAAGTTCCTACACATCTTTGCCCCCTCTCAGTTTTCATCCTGGCTCCACCCCACATTGTTATCAATCAGTGAGAAAAAACTAAAACTTTGCTTGCTAGAAATTGATAAATGTATTGGGGGATAGTATAAATTTGGAAGTGGCAACCCAAACCTCGTGCTAAACAAGGGCATTGAAGGTTTGGTTGGCTCCTTTCATAACTAGCAGTCCTTCAGGTTATGTAAGTATGTGAAATTTATGAGGACTTGAAACCCTTTGTATTATTGGTTGCTTCAGGCTGTATATAAAGGCTTTAAACCTAATTAACTGCAGCAGTGTGACTGTACATATTTATACTGTTATTTGAATTTACAACTGCCATTTTCCTACGTACTATGTCGTTCGTATATATTGTTGCACGGTTTGATATGTAAGCAAATTTAGGCAGTAAGCATTAATTTATTCAGCCTCACATGGAAATTGGGCATCTACGGAGTCACGTAGCATGGAATAAAGTCCTAGTCAATGTCATCAATACTCTACATGTCAATTTCATGGGAAATTGGGCACCAATTGCTATTTGTCCAAACAGCAATTATGATCAATATGATCATATATGATCAAACAGCTAGGATTGTCTCTGTAAAAGTAATCTATATGATCAATATCAAATCTGTACAGCTGTAGGATATGGAAAGAGGTGCCACTGATTAAGAAAACTAATCATATCTCTAACAATAAAAATAAAAATAGGAAAGATATATTGGTCACTTACTCTCATTACGGTCTGCAATACGATACTCTTCTTTCCAATGAAATAAATCCATACCCCTGTATATAGAACCGTCACGATGTCTGCTTTTTGCAAGTATACCGTTCACACTAAATCTTTCATCATCACTGAGTCCTTCATCCTCACTGACAGCGATTCCAGTAATGTGATTCTTGGTTGCCCTACTTTGGTGTTCCTCAAAACCCGGTATGTTCACATTTTGGCCCCATGTATCGATTTTGAGGTTGTCCTACAAGCTTCTTTATCACTTTTCCCCTCGTCTTCATCTATAACCTCCAAGACAGTGTCCCTCGTCCCAGTATTTTTCATTCTTTTCATGATTTGAGCGATCGAGATGGGCAGTCGTCTATATGGTTTACCAGACTCATCGCCTTGTACTTGACTGACGGTGGCCAGGTTCTAAGATCCATGAGGAAATCTATCACGAAAATAGCATAAAAATCCAACCTCAGTATCGGACATAAATAGGATTGTAATCATCGGGTAAGGCTGGTCACAATGGGAAGGAACTTAGGAGTAACATCACACACTCCAATACAACTTTGCTTATGTGTCACATATTTAATGAAGAGAGAGGTGCTTGTGGTAACTAGCTAAGTTACCGAAACATCACACACTCCAAGAAACAATGAGTCTACAACCTAATAAATACATTGTTGCATGACACTACATAGATGTTCCTACCCACTGTGGAGGTAGTAACATAGTCTAGGAAAATGTGTAAGTTACTAGACTATGTTCTTGCCCATTGTGACCAGCCTAAGGACTGAAATCGTGATGTAACCATTATGTAAGCCTCAAAAATGATTGGTCATAATCCGCATCTAAAACTATGCCAAACTCCTTTAAAGAAAACTATAACAACCAGGTAAAGGCGCAAACGTTAGCATCAGAACAAGAAAACACACCGGGAAAGACGACGGGCAGGTGGATTTGGAGCCGCCAAGAGTGGGGTAACTCGTCGGGCAAGCGCTGATGGCCACTAGCGAGGCGGGGCAGATGCCATGAAAGAGATGGGAAGTCGCGAAGTAGATGAGAGGCGGTGCATTTGGGGCAGGGAGATGGCGGCGTCAGAGGAAATGTCGAATAAAGAGGAGGGTTTGCAGCTCAGCGCGCGCTCGGCCGTGGCGCCGGGCGGGGCGGCAGTGCTGGCGTGGGGTGGTGGGCTACACTACTATACACACGACATTATACACACGATTTTTGGACGACAATGCGATCAAGCCTAAAGTTGCATGACAACTGAACGCTACATGGGCCATCGTGCAATGGTCGTGCAGACTAACTCATCGTGCGCACATCCCCTCACAAATGGAAAAAAATCATCATGCCTATATCAGTTTTTTTTTCTGAACTTTTTCTAACACAGTACAATCGAAGACGCTAACATACACAAGCATAACGGGAGACGCTCGTCAAAGCTATAGTCCCAATGATGGATCATGGATGCCTATGGCCCCCAACTTGACGTGGAAAAAATCGCGTTCATGAAGGAGCTCTATAAGGTCAGAGATCTACACGGTGGACCATTGACTGTCGTAAGGGATTTCAACCTCCTACTCAACCCCGAGGACAAAAACAACATGGCGGTGAATAGGAGGATGCTGGCACGCTTCCGCACAACATTGAACCGTCTCGAGCTCAAGGAGATGTACCTTAACAGCAGACACTCAAATGAGCGCGAGCATGCCACTTTGGAGAAGATTGATCACGTGCTTACCACAAACGACTGGGACGACATGCACCCTTCCAGCTTCCTTGGTGCCATAGGCTCGGCCATCTTGGATCACTGCCCTTTGCTACTCGACTTAAACGCGGACTGGAAGGTGGGTGTAGGTTCAGATTTGAGGCCTTCTAGCCGAAGGCAGCAGGTTTTGGGGAAACGGTGACCGCAATCATCAATGAATGGTGTGCAACGAAGGACTCCGGGGACGGGTGATGCAAGGAATAGAGGGCTATCTTCACCCTTGTCCTATAGGAGTAATGGAAGCACAAAAATAGGATAGTGTTTGACAGAGTGTCACCATCACTCCACAGAGTTGGTAAGAGGATCTTGGAGGAAGGAAGGGCATGGAAGCAAGCGGGCTTGCTGAAGGGCGGACTAGAGAGCTTCTTTCGAGCGTTGGCACGGTGGGTTGGTCGGGAGTAGATAACCCACTATGATGTATAAGCGTTGATTTGGGTGTTTTGTAACAAACTCATGTGTAGGGGCTATCCACCCCTTTTCTTTTTATAACATATGATACGCATGCTTGTGCATATTTAAGAAAAAAACACATAAGCATATCCTCGGTTCTATGAACGCGCATACACACACCCTACCCCTATGGGTCATGCGTATTCGAGAAAAATATACATAAGCATACACTCACTTTATGAACGCGCACACACACACCATACCCCTATGAGCACCTTCGAGAGACTGAGCCGACATAGCATCTTGAGATTTTACAAAGTCACCATAGACGCCTCGCAGTCAACGGGAATGTCTCCTCCCACTACACGAACATCGCATGAAGCCTGAAATAAATCCAGAAATAATGCGAGCACTAATGTAAAGTCTAGGACTTGAACTCCGGTTGGGGGGATACCACTGTCCTTCTAACCATCCAATCACAGGTTGGTTCATGACAGTAGTTTTCTCGTTGAATAAAAACATTTTGGTTTTCTTTGCGGGAAGAATAAAGACACGTTGTTTTTTATAATTAAAAAAAATGTGACCTAACTAGACCTCTCAAACCATCCTTATACGTCTAGGTTGTCCGACACCCCTAGACCAGCCCGTATATGAGCGGATATTAGGAGGTCCGGGCGCACTCAGACACGTCCGCCATGTCGGATTGATGGAATGGACCCACACGAAAACACGCGAAACCCTTCGGTTCGACGGGAGCTCACCGCTCCACATTCATGTCGTCGCTCTTGCGCGCTGGCCGAGGGGCCAAAGTCGGCTATTTAAGCTGGACATCGAGCCTCAACCCTAGTTGCCCCCATTTCCTCCCCCTCTCTCCCATCCGTGTCGCTGCCGCGACCTCGTCCACACCCTATTCCATGCCGACCTCGCCATCCTCCGGTAGCCATGGTTGCCAAAAGATTACCTACTACAAGATGATGTCCATGCAGCATCGGGTGAAGATCCATGAAGAGATGGAGGCCATCCAGTCCAGGCACCGCGCGCCGCTCACTTTGCAGTCGACTTGCCTCCGAACTCTCTGAAGGGGGGAGAAGGAGGAGCAGGTGACAGCCCAGATGTATAAGGCTGGCGCTAGGGATCTGTTCACGTAGGCAATTCCAACACAGACAACTAAGGGCATGTTTGATTTCATGGGTGAATAAATACATGCTATAAGAGCATCTACAATGGACCCATCAAATTCCACATGTACATCCGGATGAATGGCCCGGGCAGTGACAGGTCTTGAAAATGCAATCCACCCAGACGACTAAAACCGGCCCCTACATGTATGGGCTGTTAGGCACCCCACCCATACCCACCCCATATATGGGGAGGACCGGGTGCGCCGGACGTATCTACCACATCAGACCGATGGGTGGGACCCACACAAAAATACGCAGAGATACCATCAGTCTAACTAGATCTTACTGATCGCCATTCATATGTCGTCGCTCCTACGTCGCCAGAGGGGTCAAAGTCGGCTATTTAAGTCAGACCGGGCCTCAACCCTAGCTGCCCCTCAAGATTGATTTCAATGCTTAAACAAATATGTTCAAGGTGGAGTTCGCTGGAGGATCTCAAAGGTTGACACGTTTAGGCTTATAAAGATCAAGGACCCAAGAGAACTATTTAAGAGAAGAATTTAAGTTATGGTTTCAAGACAAGATCATTGAGCTCATGTGTTGGTTTTGGTTGATGAAGTCTTGAAGCAACTAGAGTGGAGAATTGTTGGAAACATACCCTAAAGGCAATAACATTTGTATTATTATATTTCCATGTTCATTATTAAGTTTATACTTCTGTGCTACAATTCTATTAGTTTTTGTATATGAGATTTAGAGGGAAACCCAAATACATGTGTGGAAACATAAACACCAATATGATCCCTACTCATGCCTCTAAACTAACTCATGTATTGATGATGATCTTGTTTTCCTAATTATAAGCATTGTTATTGTAACAAGGATGCTATGAATAATGAGAACACGTTGTTATCGAAACAGTGGTGTTGGATGGACCCAACTTATGAATTACTTAGAGATTTTATCGTTGTTATGTTGTTGGTATTTTCATATAACTTGTTCATGATTACTAAGTTCCTTAGACCATAAGAATATCATATGTCAACATGTTGGATGGTTACTTTGGGGTTACCGAACGTCACTCTATAACTGGATGTGAGTAAAGGTGACTACCGGTATGTCGGAAGCCCGGAAACGCATGTCTCGGTATCGATAGTTGAAGACTAGGATTTGATCCTCTCATGACAGAGAGATACTTGCTGGCCCCACTTGGTTTTACGATGTCATTATCGCATGGTAAAAGTGCAACTATCCCTGGGTGGTTTTGGTAATTACTAACAACATATAGCTCATTGAACTAATACTATTTCAAGATGATCATTTCAAAAAGTTCAATGATTGGCATGGCATGGATTAGGAATGTGGACCCCTCAAAATGCTAAGGACACACATTGGCTCAAGCTCAAGACTCTACATTTTCATTTTAGTGATCCAAGATCACATTGAGTCCATAGGAAAAGCCAATACTATTAAAAGGGTATGAGGTGTTGCTTAATGGCTTACTTGCTCAAAATGCTTAGTGATATGCTCCAAAAACCCTCAACCACTTTCTCATATCCACATATGTCCCAAACCAAAAGTCAAACTCGGCCCCACCGAAATGTTCTATCCAGCGCCACCGAGTTCACTTGACATAGCCACTGCCAGAAACCCTAGTCACTTCGGTCTCACCGATAGGGATCTCGGTCTCACCAAGATGGGATTGCAAACTCTCTGTTTCCCTTCGTAATGTTTTGTCCCAAGCGAGATGAGCGATCGGTCCCATCGAGTTCGCAATGCAAACTCTCTGTTTCCCTTTCGTAACGTTTCGGTCTCACCGAAATGAGCGAATCGGTCCCACCGAGTTTTCCTGACCAACTCTCTGGTTAGCTTATTACCAAAGTCAGTCCTACCGAGTTTGTGTAATCGGTCTCACTGAGATTACCTTATGCCCTAACCCTAATGGAATCGGTCCCACCGAGTTGACATGTCAGTCCCACCGAAAAGCCTAACGTTCACACTTTGAACTGAATCGGTCTGACCGAGTTTTCTAATTCGGTCCTATCGAGTTTGGTAAATTGTGTGTAACAGTTAGAGTTTGTGTGGAGGCTATATATACCCCCCCACCCACTCTTCATTAGAGGAGAGAGCCATTAGAACATGCCTACACTCCCAGCATACATTTTCTGAGAGAGAACCACCTACTCATGTGTTGAGACCAAGATATTCCATTCCAACCATATGAATCTTGATCTCTAGCCTTCCCCAAGTTTCTTTCCACTCAAATCATCTTTCCACCAAATCCAAATCTGTGAGAGAGAGTTGAGTGTTGGGGAGACTATCATTTGAAGCACAAGAGCAAGGAGTTTATCATCAACACACCATCTATTACCTTTTGGAGAGTGGTGTCTCCTAGATTGGTTAGGTGTTACTTGGGAGCCTCCGTCAAGATTGTGGAGTTGAACCAAGGAGTTTGTACGGGCAAGGAGATCGCCTACTTCGTGAAGATCTACCCTAGTGAGGTAAGTCCTTCGTGGGCAATGGCCATAGTGGGATAGACAAGGTTGCTTCTTCGTAGACTCGTGCAACCGTTACCCTTCATGGGTTGAAGTCTCCATCAACGTGGATGTACGATAGCACCACCTATCGGAACCACGTCAAAAGTCTCCGTGTCTATATTGTGTTTGCTCCCTCCAAACTCCTCCCTTTACCTTCATATGGAAATGTTTTACATTCGCTGCTATACTCTTAGACTTGCATGTGTAGGTTGATTGCTTGACTTGTGCTAAGTTGCTAAAATCTGCCAAGAGTTAAAATTGGGAAAAGGCTAGATTTTTATTTGGTTAAATAGTCTAATCACCCCCCTCTAGACATACTTTGGATCCTGCAAGTGGTATCAAAGCTTTGGTCTCCATTTGCCTTGATTTCCATAGCTTTGGTGATCATAGCCTTGGTTTCACAACCTAGGAGAGTATGGTGTCTAGCGAGGGAAATTACCACCGTAGAGGTCCTTACTTTGATGGTACTAATTTTTCTAGTTGGAAGCATAAGATGAAAATGCATATTCTTGGACATAACCGCACCGTTTGGGCTATTGTGTGTATTGGCTTACAAGGTGAATTCTTTGATGGGAGAGAACCGAACCGTGAGGCTAGCGCGGAAGAGTTGAAGATGCTGCAATACAATGCTCAAGCTTGCGATATCCTCTTCAATGGATTGTGCCCCGAAGAATTCAACAAAATCAGCCGTCTTGAGAATGCAAAGGAGATTTGGGATACTTTGATTGATATGCATGAGGGTACCGACTCTGTCAAGGAATCCAAATTGGATGTGCTTCAAAGTCAACTTGACAAGTTCAAAATGAAGCATGGTGAAGGTGTCGCCGAAATGTACTCTAGGCTTGCTCTCATCACAAATGAGATTGCCGGCTTAGGAAGTGAGGAGATGACCGATAGATTCATCATCAAGAAGATCCTAAGAGCCTTGGATGGAAAATATGATACCGTGTGCACATTGATCCAAATGATGCCCAACTACAAAGATCTCAAGTCAATGGAAGTCATTGGAAGAATTGTTGCTCATGAGATGTCACTCAAGGATAAGGAAGAGATTCACAACAAGTCAAGTGGTGCTTACAAAGCCTCATGTGATGCTCCTACATCATCAAGTGAGAAACAAGCCTTCAATTAAGAATTGAACCTAATGGTGAAGAACTTCAACAAGTTCTACAAAGGTAGAAGCAAGGAAAGAAGTTCCAAGTCAAGGTCATACAATGACAAAAGATCTTCGAGTCATGAACGAAATTGCTACAATTGTGGAAGACCCGGACACTACTCCAATGAGTGTACGCCCCCCTACAAAAGAAGAGAAGATTCACCAAAAAGGAGAAGTAGAAGAGAAGAATCACCACCAAGAGAGAGAAGGAGTAGAGATGATCGTTATGAACGAAGAACATCACAGAGAAGAAAGGATTCGGAAAGGAAGGACAAGTCATCAAGGAGCTAACAAAACAAAGACATCAAGCTCATGTTGGTGAATGGGTATCCGGCTCCGACTCCGATAATCACTCCGAGAGAAGTTATCACTCCGACTCCGAATATACTCCAGATGAAGGTGTTGTCGGTCTAGCACGTGTGTTAACCAACTCCTATGACATATTTGACTCACCAAATGAAGGAATTGGAAGATGCTTCTTGGCTAAAGGCCCAAAGGTATCACACCCTGAGTATGTTGATTTCAATAGTGATGAAGATGATTTGCTAGGTGATGATGATTTACTTGTTGACAACTCTAGTGATGAAAACTGTCGGAGTAATGGGCCACGGGTAGGCTAACCTAGGCCCAAAACCTTTCAAGACATTGAGGCAGACTGCGCCCCTCGAGACCCCAGGATGAAGAGCCGCCCTCTGAGAGTCGGCGGCGAGGCGGCCGACTGCCCACTCGTGGCCGAGTCCCAGGGACGACTTCAGGATAAGCCGATTCCTGACTGGCGACTTCCAGAGAAGCCGGCCTTGGGGAGTCGGCCCGTGATGCCAACAACCCCCATGCCCTCATAAAGAGGGACGGGACGGGGAGTGGCCATAGTAAGGTCCACTCCCACCACTTTTCCAAGGGAAGACGTGGCTACAGTACGCCGTACCCGCAGAGATCTCCGCGCGGCGCGACACTATTGCCATGTCGGCCCTGACGTCAGCCCCAGAGGGCGGAGTCCTGTGCCCACGACGGCCTGCCGGTATGACCCAAGGATGATGGGTCCCACCAGTCGGCGGGCATACTAAAGACATCGAGAGCACCACCAGTCGGCCCGGATGGGAGTCGGCCACCAGGAGTCGGCCGGCCCCTCCCACGGGCCCCATGCGCCATTAATCAGACGCGACAGGTAGTGGCCACAGTGATAGCCCGCCAAACGGCGGAGCTGTCGCCACGACCTCATGACCGAGCCTGCATCATTAGAGGCACGGCTACAGTAATCTACAGCTGGCAAGACCCGCCCGCGGCGGACGCGGCCTGTCGGCTCCATACCGAGCCAGTCTGCGGGGCCCACCAGTTGGCGGGCCCCAGGAGTCGGCGGATAAGACGGCGGCCAGAGAGACTAATGGCTGGGCCCGCGCCCAGCCGGATTACCATTGTACCCCTGGGGGGTAGGCCTATATAAACCCCCCAGGGCATCCATGCAAAGGGTTGGAATCCATTAGCACTAGACCAGGTCATATAGGAAGGAGAGAGCTAGCCTTGCCTTCTCCTACCTCCTGAAAACAGCTCGAGGAGCAACCGTGTAAACACTTTGCCATAGTGATCATGCGGAGACCCTGCAGAGCAGCAGTAGGGGTATTATCTCCCCGGAGAGCCCCGAAGCTGGGTAAGATTCGCCGGGGTGCATGCCTTCGCCTTATCCCGTTTCCAGGCACCGGCGACGTTCTACTCGCCCCCACCATGATAAGCCATCCTTTGTCATATGTCGCACCCAACCCCCGACATTTGGCGCCCACCTTGGGGCCTGGTGCACCGTCGTCCGGAGACCTACTCTGGACGGGAACCCTTTTCCTCCCTGGCGAGCGCAGCCAGCCCGGCACGCTAGACGGAGTTTGCGCTGACGCGCTGCACGGCGCTGAGATCGCCTGCGTAGCTAGCTGCCTCGCCGATCTTGTCGGCGAGGTTCGCCTCGCCGACGAACCTGCATCCAACGCAGGCACGGGCGGCCGCGAGAGCCTCCTCGCGGGCCTCCTCGACCAACTCCACGTCACCGGCGAGCCTGCCATGGACTTGGAGTCTGTAGGCTCCACCGACCCGATGCTGGTCGACTCCAACACCGCGTCGCTCGATGCGTTCCCCACCAACGTGGTGGTCTACACGAGCCGCTCCCTCGCACGGAGAGCGACGGAAGCACCGTCACCGAGGTGCTCGTCATCGGTCATGACGAGCCTCCCGGTGGAGGAGCGCATGACCCACTTGGCGCGGCACTGCAAGACCTGACTGCGCCCGTTCCGGAAGACGCTGACGCGGAGACGTTGGAGGCGCACCGCCTTCAGCTCGTCGAAGGCACGAAGAAGCTGGCTAGCATGAGACGCTTGTCAGAAGCCTACCAACGTGAGATGGATCGCGCTGTGGGTGGCTCGCCAGCCCCAGCTGGGCCCAGCCGCCTTGGCGCGATCCAGCAGCGCGGCATGGCCATCGCCAACCTGTTCGGGGCAAATTGCCCTGTGTACGCCAAGCCTGCGGAGAACATTCGAGCCGCCCAGGCGGCGGCGGACGAGCTGGACAACTTCGAGGGCGAAGAGCGCCGCCTGATAACGGAGCGAGTCCAGCAGCTCCTCGACGCGGCTGCTGCGCAGAACGAGGCCGGCTGTCGCACGGAGGCGCCACGGCGACAAAACGACGACCCGCCTCCACGCCGAGATCAAGGCGCGACATCTCAAACGCCGACTGGTGGCGCCCGAGGAAGGAAAGACAAGGATCCGGCTATCAGCCACAGTCGGACTCACATTACCATAGAGCGCGACCAAGACGGCCGCCCAAGAGCAGTGGAACGACAGGACGGCTGTCCACCTCCTCCTCCTCACAAGGAAAGGTGAGTCTCCCCGCCGCCTGTTGACCATCCGACTCTCGGCGACCGCCTTGGCCGCCGAGAGGGAGTCGGAGAAAATGATGCCCGCCACCGGATCGACCGACTTCACCGATCCCTGGCGCTGGAAGAAGAAGATGAGTTGGGTCGCCTTGGTTCGGGCCCCGCATTCGAGACAAGCCCTTTCCCAAAGGGTTCACGCTCCCAAGAGACACGCCCAAGTACACCGGCTCCGTGAAGCCAGAGGACTGGCTGCTTGAATACTCCACGGCCGTCAACATAGCAAACGGCAACAAGCGTGTCGCCGTAAAATACGTTCCGCTCATGCTCCAGGGCATGGCCCGGACATGGCTGAACAACCTGAAGCCCCGCAGCATCAACTATTGGGTCGACTTCACCGATGCATTCGTCCGCAACTTCACAAGCACGTACAAGCGTCCTCCCAAGCCTCGTCAGCTTTCCTTGTGCATGCAAGGCCCCAACGAGTCGACTCGCGACTACCTCACGCGTTGGGCCGAGCTTCGGAACTCCTGCGAGGGCATGCACGAGGTGCAGGCTATCGAGTACTTCACCGCCGGGTGCAGAGAAGGCGCCCTCCTCAAACACAAGCTCCTCTGCGACGAGCCAGAAACCCTCAACGAGCTGCTGATCATAGCAGACAAGTATGCCACGGTCGACTCCTCCATGAAGGCGGAGATTCAAGTTAGCGCGACTGGCAAAGTGGCCCCTCAGGCTCCTAGAACTCCGGCCGGAGACGCCAGTCGGCGGCAACAGCAGAACGACCACAAGCGCAAGGCCCCGCAGCCGGCTTCCAGTAGCCGGCAGGTGGCGACAGTTGAAGACCAGCAGCCGGATGGGCAGCCTCCACCCAAGCAACAGAAAGGTGGCAAGCCCAACTGGTTGCCGGCTTTCTCATACGAGCAGACTCTGGATGGTCCTTGCAAGTTCCATAGCGGCGCGAAGCCGTCGAATCACACCACCCGGAAGTGCCACTGGCTCACCAGGATCGCCAAAGGAGACAGCCTCCTACCTCCCCCGCCTGCTGGGCAACAGCCTCCGCCTCCGCCCAGTAGCCGGCTGTCAGGATAGTCGGCGCAGTACAAGACGAGTACCCCGAAGAGCACGAAGCCTACGTGATATTTACCAGCGTGGCTGATGATCGACGCAGCAGGCGGTTGTAGCAACAAGAGGTGACGCAGTAGCATCAGAGACACCAGAGTTCATGCACTAGTCCGAGAAGCCTATCAGCTGGAGCAGAGCTGATCACCCAGAGGCAATGCCGAGTCCGGGCTCTTATGCCTTGGTCTTGGATGCCACATTTGCCACGGATAGACGAGCTGCTCGTTTCTCGCGAGTTCTGATAGACGGAGGCAGCAACATCAACATCCTATACAAGGACACCATGGAGAAGTTAGGAATCAAGCAAAGACAGCTTCAGAACAGCCGGACTGTGTTCCACGGCATTGTTCCTGGTCTTTCCTGCTCACCAATCGGCAAGATCCTGATGGACGTCCTCTTTGGAGACAAAGATCACTTCCGCCGAGAGTCAGTTTGGTTTGAGGTGGTGGATCTCGAGAGCCCATACCATGCATTACTTGGCCGACCCGCCCTGGCCAAGTTCATGGCGGTCCCCCACTACGCCTACCTCAAAATGAAGATGCCTAGTTCCAAGGGGATTCTGCCCGTAGCCGGCGACTACCAGAAGTCGTCTACCTGTGCGGGTGAGAGTAGTCGGCTGGCCGAGTCCCTGGTGATCGCGGCCGAGAAGCGGCTCCTTGACCGGGTTGTGGCGATGGCCGGCAAGCAGCTAGAGGTGTCGCCTAACCCCAAGGAGTCGAAGGCTGAGGGTTCGTTCAGGCCGGCCAAAGAGACAAAGAAGATACCCTTGGATCCGGAGCACCCCGAGAGGTACGTTATCGTAGGCGCAAACCTTGACAGCAAATAGGAAGGTGAGCTCGTCGATTTCCTCCGTGAGAATCGGGACATCTTCGCATGGTCCCCCAAAGACATGCCAGGTGTACCGACGGAATTCGCCAAGCACAAGTTACATGTCCGATCTGATGCAAAGCCGGCCAGGCAGCCCTTGCGCCGCCTATCAGAAGAAAAGAGAAGAGTTGTCAGAGAAGAGATAGCCCGACTCCTAGCAGCTGACTTTATTATGGAAGTATTCTTTCCAGAGTGGCTAGCCAACCCGGTCCTGGTACTGAAAAAGAACAAGCAGTGGCGAATGTGTATTGACTACACAAGCCTCAACAAGGCTTGTCTCAAGGACCCGTTTGCTTTGCCAAGAATTGATCAGGTGATAGACTCCATAGCCCAATGCGAGCTGTTGAGCTTTTTGGATGCATATTCAGGATATCACCAGATCAAGCTGAACCCGGCTGACAGACTGAAGACCGCCTTCATCACACCGTTTGGAGCCTTCTGCTACCTCACCATGACGTTTGGCTTGAGGAATGCCGGCGCCACCTTTCAGCGTTGCATGCAAAAGTGCCTCCTCAAGAAACTCGGCAGAAACGCCCACGTCTACATGGACGATGCGGTGGTGAAGACGGAGAAGCGTGGAACACTGCTGGATGACCTCAAGGAGACCTTTGAGAACCCGCGCCGATTCCAGATCAAGCTCAACCCTGAGAAGTGCGTCTTCGGAGTACTAGCCGGCCAACTCCTTGGCTTCCTGGTCTCTGAACGCGGCCCAGAGTGCAACCCTGTAAAGATCAAGGCCATTGAGAGGATGGAGGTACCCAGCCGACTGTTGGACGTGCAAAAGTTCACCGGCTGCTTGGCGTCCATCAGCCGATTCATCAGTCGGCTGGGCGAGAAAGCTCTCCCCTTATACCAGCTCATGAAGAAGACCACTTTTTTCGAGTGGAACCACAAGGCGGATGAAGCTTTTCTCCAGTTGAAGAAGATGTTGACTACTCCACCCGTTCTGGCGGCTCCGACTCCTAAGGAGCCTATGCTCCTGTACATCGCCGCCACCAGCCGGGTAGTCAGCACAGTCATTGTAGTGGAACACAAGGAGGAAGGCAAGGCACTACCTGTCCAGAGACCAGTATATTACCTGAGCGAAGTGTTGTCGACCTCCAAGCAGAACTACCCCCACTACCAGAAGATGTGCTATGGCGTGCACTTTGCCGCCAAGAAATTGAAGCCTTACTTTCAAGAGCATCCAATCACTATGGTCTGCACGACCCCACTTGCCGAGATCATTGGAAGCCGAGATGCTTCTGGCCGAGTGGCCAAATGGGCCATAGAGCTGGCTCCCTACACCATCCACTACCAGCCCCGCACCGCCATCAAGTCACAAGCACTGGCCGACTTCCTCGTCGACAGGGCCGAGACCCAGTACCTACCTCCAGCGCCCAACTCCACCCATTGGCGGATGCATTTCGACGGCTCCAAGATGCGCACCGGCTTGAGAGTCGGCGTTATCCTCACTTCTCCTAAAGGCGACAAGCTCAAATACGCACTGCAAATCCACTTTGCCGCTTCCAACAACGTCGCCGAGTACGAGGCGCTCATTAACGGGCTCCGACTTGCCAAAGAACTTGGCATTCGCCGGATCCTGTGTTATGGTGACTCGGACTTAGTGGTCCAGCAGTCGTCTGGCGACTGGGACGCCAAAGATGCAAACATGGCGAGTTACCGTTTCCTCGTGCAGCAACTCAGTGGATATTTCGAGGGGTGTGAGTTCCTCCATGTGCCAAGAAACGACAATGACCAAGCAGACGCCTTGGCATGAATCGGCTCTACCCGCCAAGCAATACCATCCGGCGTCGCCCTTCAACGCCTCCTCAAGCCGTCTGTCAAGCCTTCACCAGAATCAGACTCCATCTTTGTGTCGGCTCCTCCCGAAGAAGTCGGATCCGACTCCAGAGCCCCGGCAGACGGTACGGGGATTTTGGCAGATGGCTCCAAAGCTGCCACAGTCGAGGCCGGCCCAGGCACTGTAGAACCCGGCCCGGGGACTGCGGCGGCCGGCGTGAAGACTCCAGAACTCGGCCCAAGGGTTGCGCCAGTCGGCCCGGGGACTTCATTAATCCAGCAAGCGGTTGCTGACTCCAGCCCGCCGCCTCCCAGCCCAGCCGCCCTCGTCCAAGTCGCAGTTCTGGCAGTCGAAGAAATAGCAGCACCCTCATGGGCCCAGCCCATCCTCAAATTCCTAGTGAGCAAAGAGTTGCCGACTGATGAGACCTTAGCTCGGCAAGTACAATGCTGAGCGGCAGCATACACCATAGTCAACAGAGAGCTGGTCAGGCGCAGCGTCACTGGTGTCTACCAGCGCGGCGTAGAGCCAGAGCAAGGCCAAGCAATTCTCAAAGACATCCATCAAGGCGAGTGCGGCCACCATGCGGCTTCAAGAGCACTCGTCGCCAAAGCTTTCCGACACGGTTTCTTTTGGCCAACGGCCTTAGAAGAGGCCAAGGAATTGGTCCAAAAATGCAAAGGATGCCAGAAGTTCCGCTCCAAGCTGCATCAGCCGGCTTCTGCACTCAAGACCATCCCCATTGCCTGGCCTTTCGCAGTTTGGGGCCTAGACATGGTGGGACCATTCAAGACGGCACGAGGTGGCTTAACTCACTTGCTTGTTGCGGTGGACAAGTTCACCAAGTGGATACAAGCGAAGCCAATCAAGAAACTGAATGGTCCGACTGCCGTGACTTTCATCTCCGACATCACAATTCGGTACGGCATACCACACAGCATCATCACCGACAACGGCACGAATTTTGCCAAAGGCGCCTTGGCCCATTTCTGTGCGACACAGGGCATCCGACTGGACCTAGTGTTCGTTGCCCATCCATAGTCAAACGGCCAGGTGGAGCGAGCAAACGGCCTCATCCTGTCCGGCATCAAGCCCCGACTAGTTTAGCCTCTGGAGCGCTCGGCTGGCTGCTGGCTCGATGAGTTGCCAGTCGTCCTCTGGAGTCTGCGCACAACTCCAAACAAGTCAACCGGCTTCACGCCTTTCTTCCTCGCCTATGGTGCTGAAGCCGTCATCCCAATGGACACAGAGTTTGATTCCCCGTGAGTCACCATGTACACCGAGGAAGAAGCAGAAGAAGCACGACAAGACGGCGTCGACCTGCTGGAAGAGGGCCGGCTGTTGGCACTCAGCCGGTCCAGCATCTACCAGCAGAGCCTGCGCAGATACTACAACAGGAAGGTCGGGCCGAGATCTTTCTAGGAGGGCGACCTCGTGCTCCGACTAATCCAGCGAACAGCCGGCCAGCACAAGCTGTCGGCGCCTTAGGAAGGCCCCTTCATCATCAGCAAAGTGCTGGGCAACAACTCCTACTACCTGATCGACGCTCAGAAGCCCCGAGCACGCAAGAGGGACGACTCCGGCAAAGAGACAGAGCGGCCATGGAATGCAAATCTCCTCCGAAAATTTTACAGTTAAACACAGTATGTATCATGCTACCTTTTGTATTAAAAGTACCAAGACTTTGGGCCCCCCGAGAAGAGCTCGGGGACTACCCTCTTTTATCTATATGATAAGAAATATGCCTTCGAGTATATTACTCTTTGTTATGCCGCTTGGCACCGGGTTCGACTAGTCGGCCCGGGGACTTGCCGTCCTGCGCTATGAAATGCTTCCTGCAGCCGGACAAGTAGTGTGTGGCGTCTAAGCCGTCTCCTGCCAGAAGCCGCAGCTCGCAGAGCGACTGTCTGGTGGGCAGGAGTAAGGAAGAATGGGCGTCCACATGAAAAATGGCTAAGGACTCAAAGCATAAACGTAGCTTAAGGTCGGCTTCCAGCCTTTTTTTGCAAACCGACTCTTGAATAGTCAGCTTGCCGCCTTCTATCCGACTTGTTAAACAACTCTAAAAATGGCTAAGTACTTGCCTTCCCAAAGTGACCAAGAATTTGATCCAGCAGCAGTCCGTAGGGCAGCTGTCCGACTGACAAAGACAGCAACTGAGGGAAGACGGCAAAGGAAAAAGCCAAAAGAGCAATGAGCAAGAAAAGATAGAAGTCGGATGAATATTTACATAACAAAGGCCCTTGGCCGAATCTTCGAGCAAAATTTCAAAATACACCCCGTGGGTGGAATTGTGCGAATTAACAAGTTCTTCAAAAACTATTAGAACAGATAAAACAAAGACAAGGCGGCAGCCTAGGGGGCAGCAGACGGGTTTGGAGGATCGGAGGAGACGGCGGTGTTGGATGTTGGGGCGGCCGGCTGGGCGGTCTCGGCTTCATCACCTCCGGCGGCAGTCGGTTCGGGCGGGCATGGCTCGTTGCTGGAGGCACGGTCGAGCTGAGGCTGGCCGTCCGCTCCGTCTTCCGGGGCCTCCGTCTCGCTTCCGTCCTCCGCCTCGTCTTCCTCCTCGGCGCTGGAGCCGATCACCTCTGTTGAGTCCTCGCCGTAGTCGGGGTTCAGCCCAAACCACTCCGGTGGTACCTCCCCGCCGTCTTCAGCCCGCTCGGGGACAAACATGCTGGTGTAGGTGTACTCGGCGATCGCCACCGCATGCTTGACAAGGGCGTCTTCCGCGGCTACCAGCTCCGGCTGGGCCTCTGACCGGAGTGTGGCCAGCCAGTCTAGGTCCAGCCCTAGATACCATGCCTTGACGAATTCCAAGGCTCGACGCGCTTCGGCCCGGGCCGAGGAACCCTTCCAGGCCTCAAGACGGCCAGCCGCGACCTCCAGCCAGTCGGCAGTCCGACTGGGGGTGCGTGGAACCTGCACGTCTGGCCATAGGGCGACGATCGCTTGAGCGCCGACACGTTGAAGCCGGCGCAGCATCTGGTGGGTCGGCCGCAGGCGAGCCCCAATGCTCAGAATATGCTCGTCAAGGGTCCGAGGGGCATCAGCGGCGATCTCCGCGCCATCCGCCCTCCGCTCCTCGTGGTCGGCCTTGATAGCTTGAATGGCGGCCTGCAAGTGGCCGGGGAAGAAGTCTTCCAAGACGGAAAGAATGAAGAACAAGTCAAAAAACCAGGAGTCGGCTCGACCTATAGTCGGCGGCTCGAAGAAGGAAAGCAAAGAAGCTCACCATCGACGAGGTCCTCGATCTCGTGGAAGCCGGAGGCCAGCATTGCCTCCTTGTCAGTCTAGGAGGAGCGCTCGCTCGCGAACTGGGCCAGGAGGGCGGCCTCCGCCTCTTCCGCCTCTTCTGCGTCTTCTTAAGCAGCTCCTTCTGCTCTGCCAATTGTGCGGCCAGTAGATCGCGCTCTGCGGCGAGCTTGCTGCACTCCTCCCCCTTGGCGCGCAACATGGAGTTGGCTTCGCTCAGCTGCTATTGAAGAGTGACGTTGGCCTCTGAAGAGAAAGAAGAAAGAAGGCGTTAAGTCATCAACGAAGAAGGTCACCAGGGAGATCCGGCCCGACTGCTCAGCTGTCGGCCCGAATCTCGGGGACTACAGCCCGCGGGTGCGCCAGCGCGCCCAGGAGGAGAAGAAAAAGGAATCACTCTGGCTATCTGACAAGTCGGCGGTCCGCTTGCCCAGCTCTTCAACGTTGCGGTTGAAGGCGGTGACACGGAGGTTGTGATAGTCCTGCAACAAGTATTTCAGACAAAGGTTAGTACCCGGAACTCACCAATTGGAGTTCCGGGCCGCCTGCTCAGCAGCCGGCCCAAAACTCGGGGACTACACCCAGTGGGTGAGCTAGCGCGCCCCCACAGAGAGGAACAAGAAAACAGGGACAAAGGAGAAAGCATACCCGGATGGCTGCCCGCGACGCCAGGTGCGCCTTGGTGCAGTTTTGGATGGCATCGCTCTCAGCTCGCAGCTTCGTCTGGACATCCAGAAGCGCCTGGTTCAGTGGACCCGTGCCGCCTCCTCGCACCCACCCAATGGGCGCGGCGCTCGTCGCTTCGGCGTCTGGAATCGTCGAGCTGGCGGTGCCGGTCTCCAAGGGGCGTGGCGCCAAAGTCGCCTTCTCAAGACGACGACGCATTGGCGAGCCGACTTGAAGGAGTAGCCTTGCCACGGCCTCGTCTTCAGTCGGCGCCAAGGGCGGATCCGCCGGTTGTTTGCCTTGCGCACTCCTAGACGGTGGCGGGGGCGACAGTGGCGGCGCGACCGCGTCCGGCATGGGGGCGTCGCCGCAGCCTCTCTCCATGATCGGGAACTCACCGCCGGCTTCCCCTGACTGCCCCGTGAACTCCGGGGGCGGCGGCGCAGAGTTCAGAGGGGTGACGAACACCACCGACCGCCGGGGCGCGACTTCCTTAGCCGGCCGCTTTGCTACAGCGACGGCCTCGGCCGCCTCCAGCTGCTTCAGAGCGGAGGCCTCCACCTTCTCGGCCTCCGCTTTCTCCCGGCGGGCGGCCTCGTCCTCCTCGCGCTTCTCATGCGCGTTCCGCTCCGTCGCCTCCCGAAGGTTGGCGGCGGGGTCAATCCGCCGAGTGGTGGCAAACGTCTCCATCGACCCCATAACGGAGGCGGCGGCAACCCTCTCAAGAGTGAGCGGATCCCTGAGGCGAGAAAACCATATGAAAAACTCAGACAAGATCAACAAAGAGAAAATAAAGATAAGGGACGGAGGCGCTTACACAGACACCAGCGGCGGCTTCTTCACTTCCTTGCGGAAGCGGTTGGCTTTCGCGGCTGCCTCTTCCCGCTTGGTCGCGGCGGCCGCTCCCTTGAACTTCTTCGACCGGCCACCAAGCGTACTCGGCCCGGCCCGGCGCTTCTTCGCGCCGCCTTGAGCGTCCAAGCCGGTGGAGGAACTCACGCTTGGCTGGCCAGCCTTTGGCTGGTGGCGCGGGCCGACTTCTCCCTCGGCCTCATCGTCAGGCCAGTCGGCGAAAGTGGCCGAAGGCCTAGAGCCGCCTGCTTCTCCTCCTCCTCCCTCGGCGTCGGCCTCCATGGCCGCCACCTCCAAGTCAGGATCGTCGACGTCGCTCTCCGCCCGATCGGGGACAAACTGACGAGCTGGCCCCGCGGTGCCGGCCAAAGGAGGGACGAGAGGGTTCTGATTCAAAACGAAAACGGTCAGACTTGACAAGTCAGACTTGGAAACAAAAGAAACAGAAGAAGAAGGAAGATGACTTACAATAGGCGGGGGGTTGGCGCGTGAATACGGCTCCTTGCCGAACCGCCAGTCCACCGAGAGACCGCAGTTCGCGATGTAGTTCACCGTGTTCGCCACCTCCGCATGAGGCATGTCCTTGGAGCACATCTGACTCGAGTCCCGATGACCGCTCATCTGGCAGATCAGGTGAGGTCGGCCTTGGAGTGGGAGGACTCGGCGCGCCATGAAGGCGGCCAGCAAGTCGGCCCCGGTCAAGCCCTCCGACTGTGTCAGCACTCGGAGTCGCGCGATGGCGGCGGCACCAGCGGGAGACAGCGTCTTGGCTCGGCGTGACCAGCTGGGGAGCCTTCCAGCCGGCGCGCCGGCTTCGTAAGCCGGTAGGTTAACCCAGTCGCCTTCTGGGGCGACGTTCTTCACATAAAAATAGGACCGCTGCCACATCTTCACCGACTTAATTAGTGCCATGGTGGGAAACGGATTGTCGGCCACTGATCTCCGCATCGCGATAAATGCACCACACTGGGCCGGCACGCCGGCAACGTGTGTGCCGAGCTTGGACTGGAAGAACTCACCCCAGAGCTCGATGGTGGGGAGAACACCGAGGAAGCCTTCGCACAGGGTGGCGAAGGCAGCCAGTAGCACCACCGTGTTCGGAGTAAGGTGGTGCGGCTGGAGCCCGTGGAACTCCAAGAAGGAGCGGAAGAAGCCGCTCGCCGGCAGCCCCAGGCCGCGCATAAGGTGCGAGCGGAATATGACCCACTCGCCCTCCTCCGGCGCCGGCGATATTTCCCCCTCCGGCGCGAGGCGGACCCGCACTACGTCCCTGTCGGGCAGCCGCCGTGTCTGGCGGAGGATCTTGATGTCATCGTCATCAACCTCGGAGCCATCCCACACTCCGGAGCATACAGCAGGAGGCACGGCGGCGAAGGAAGAGCTCATCGCTGCGGGAGCGGCGTGGTTCGGAGCAGCAGCGGCGAGAGGAAGAAGAAGCAAGAAGGAGCGAAAGGGAGTGGGGAGAATGGGCGCGCGTGCTTCGCCGCCCCCCTCCCCCCGCCTACTTGTAGGCTCGTGGGCTGAGAAGCCGAGGGGGCGGTCGTGGGATTAACTGCGCCCGGGACCCCATGACCCCCACGATTTACCACACAAAGTTACCACGTGCAATAACCGCGCGGGAACCCCAACTGTCCGCACAGCCACAACGGATCCGTTCGCATGCCGAGGCGCGGTAGTGGCGGGCTCCGCCTGTAGGCCTGTCCCGTCGCGTGCATGGGTGAGCAGACTAGCTCAGCCACATGGCGCCTCGCGACGGGTCCACCACGGGCGGCAACCCGGAAGCTTATCAGGCACGCCGCCTAAACTCTGCCGCGACGTTCAAACTTTTTTAGGGGCAAGTCGGCCTTGAGCAAGTCCGACTTCAACTAGTCGGCTTGACAGAAGACGGCTAGCGAGGCCCAGATCCAACCGCTGGAGAGAAGAAACTGTTGAGGCTCCTCGACATGTCGCCCTCGGAGCCTCACCAGCTTCGGGGACTACTGTCAGAGTAATGGGCCACGGGTAGGCTAACCCAGGCCCAGAACCTTTCAAGACATTGAGGCAGACTGCGCCCCTCGAGACCCCAGGACGAAGAGCCGCCCTCTGAGAGTCGGCGGCGAGGCGGCCGACTGCCCACTCGCGGCCGAGTCCCAGGGACGACTTCAGGATAAGCTGACTCCTGACTGGCGACTTCCAGAGAAGCCGGCCTTGGGGAGTCGGCCCGCGATGCCAACAACCCCCATGCCCTCATAAAGAGGGACGGGATGGGGAGTGGCCATAGTAAGGTCCACTCCCACCCCTTTTCCAAGGGCAGGCGTGACTACAGTACGCCGTACCCGCAGAGATCTCCGCGCGGCACGACACTATTGCCATGCCGGCCCTGACGTCAGACCCAGAGGGCGGAGTCCTGTGCCCACGACGGCCTACCGGTACGACCCAAGGATGATGGGTCCCACCAGTCGGCGGGCGTACGAAAGACGGCGAGAGCACCACCCGTCGGCCCGGATGGGAGTCGGCCACCAGGAGTCGGTCGGCCCCTCTCACGGGCCCCACGCACCATTAATCAGACGTGACAGGTAGTGGCCACAGTGATCGCCCGCCAGACGGCGGAGCTGTCGCCACGACCTCATGACCGAGCCTGCGTCATTAGAGGCACGGCTACAGTAATCTACAACCGGCAAGACCCGCCCGCGGCGGACGCGGCATGTCGGCTCCGTACCGAGCCAGTCGGCGGGGCTCACCAGTTGGCGGGCCCCAGGAGTCGGCGGATAAGACGGCGGCCAAAGAGACTAACGGCTGGGCCCGCGCCCAGCCGGATTGCCATTGTACCCCTAGGGGGGTAGGCCTATATAAACCCCCAGGGCATCCATGCAAAGGGTTGGAATCCATTAGCACTAGACCAGGTCATATAGGATGGAGAGAGCTAGCCTTGCCTTCTCCTACCTCCTGGAAATAGCTCGAGGAGCAACCGTGTAAACACTTTGCCATAGTGATCATGCGGAGACCCCGCAGAGCAGCAGTAGGGGTATTATCTCTCCGGAGAGCCCCGAAGCTGGGTAAGATTCGCCGGCGTGCATGCCTTTGCCTTATCCCGTTTCTAGGCACCGGCGACGTTCTACTCGCCCCCACCATGATAAGCCATCCTTTGGCATATGTCGCATCCAACCCCCGACAAAAACTATGATGAACTTGCTATTAATCATGTTAATCAAGATAAAACGAATGATGATGATAAGAAGGAGATTGAGTGTCTAACTAAAGAGCTAAAAACTCTTAAGTTAGCTCATGAAACTACCTTGGAAGATCATCGAGAACTTTTAAATACTCATGAGAAGTTACGCTTTGAAAAGCTCAACCTTGAGCAAGAACATCGGTTCTTAGAAGTAATCAATGATGATCATTGCAAGAAAAGTTCTTATTACATTGCCAAGCGTTTACTCTTGTCTACTTACATGCCACAAGTTAAATCTAGCAACAAGAGTAAGAAAGATTCTTCTTCTAGTAGTAACAATAATCATGTTAAATCCAATGTTGTTGCTTCTAGTAGTTCTCTTGATTCCACTAATGATTCTCTTAGCCAAGTTACACTTGAGCAAGAAAATAGCTTATTGAACGGAATTATAGAGAAAGGTGTTTACAAGAGCCTTGTCGGAAGTAAGAAATTTGAGGAAATTGTACGCAAGCAAGGAAGCCACGGGAAGATTCAAGGTATTGGTTTTGAACGAAAGTTCAATGCCAATGGAGTTGAGTGGGAAGAAGATCAATACCCCAAGACGAAGTTTGTTCCCCAACAAGAGAAGTATGATCCTACTTCTTTCCAAGGGACAAAAGCTCAAGATCATCTTCCATCACAAGACCACAAGCAAAAAGGCAAGGGTAAGCTTCAAGAGGAGATTGATGCATTTAAAGAAGCTCCTAATGCCTTGGTCAAGTGGGTTCCCAAGACTACATCAAGTTCTACTTCATCAAGTACGACTACAACTCCAAGGATTCCCATCTAGATGATGTGGATCCCGAAGAAGAAGAACTAGAGAGTTCTTGAGGGTGACTCCACCAACATACTTCACTCATATCATTTTGGCGAGGACAAGTGCAAACAACTTCCACATCTTGCACTAGTTCAAGGAGTCACAAACCCTCTTATTGGTAAGACAAGGGACAAGGTAACCTATTGCCTTCATGGACATCATCTTGTGTGAACATCACTATATGTCTATGGATATCCTTGCTTGTTCCTTGTGGGACTAACCCATGTAGGTATTGAAAGTGCAACTCACTGCAATGGATTGCTCCAAATGATCTACATCAACATTGAGCATCCACATCTTCAACACCTACATGAAGTCATCATCGACAAAACACAAGGTTAGTTCATCCCTCTTAGGGGGGATATCACATCTAGGAGGAGCTTTACTCTAATCAATTAAGCTAAAGCAACTCTAATGGTGTGAACACAACAATGCTTTATGTAAAAGTGGTAATCCCACTTGTGCTTAAACGATGAGTATGACCTACGATCAAATGTTCTCATTTGACTCCTAAGTCAATATACTCATATATAGATGACCTAGTCATTGCCAATAGCTTGATAGATGCTAGAGTGTTTGTGCATGCTTTGTCACATATTTCATTTGCCATTTTATTGTGTGAGCATGTTGATTGCATATTTTACTCATTCGAGGACATCCACTTGTTGTTTTGATTGTTTGGCTTTTTTTCTCTTTTGCCAAGTGGATGGACAAGAATGCCTAAGAACCTCCTCTAGCTATCTAAGCTTTTCCCGTCTCAAACTCTATTCATGCTACATCACAAAGTTTGATCAAGTCAGATTCGAACCACTCTGTGTGAGGAGCACTCGGAGTCCCCGATTCGTCATAGACTTAAACTTCCAAAACCTATCTATGCATTTCGGTCTGACCGATCCATCCACTCACCGAGTTCACTAAGTTGATCTTGGTTTTCAATATCGGTGCAACTGATTTCAACTTTTCGGTCACATCGAGATGCAGTAACCGCTTGTGATTCTGCATCTCGGTGCCACCGAGTTGTTCCACTCGGTTACACCGACAGGGTCAGGATATATATACCCATGGGTGAGATTTTGGAAATTTCTTCAAACCTCCTCAGCCCGCGCGTGTCCTGCTCTGCCGCCTTGGGTCTCCAGATCGTCTCCTCGTCACCAACGACCTCCCGCCGCTGGTTTCCATCGCTGTCAATGGGATTCTGCCCTGCCATTGTCGCCGTAGTGAACTCCCACCAAACTAGGGTATGAGTTCGATCTTGTGTGCTAATTACTTAATCTGATTCCTAGCACATTGCTTTGCCATGATCATTACCACGTATGAAATCAATCTATCCAAAGAAAACTTCCTTTAGGTTAGGTTCGATTCAAAAATTTAGGGTTAGGTCTCCGCCGAACTCATCTCAGACCGACCGAGTTGTAGAAATTGGTCCCACCGATTTGGCTTAGGCCATTGCACATGCGCTTTTCGGTCTGGCCGAAAATTGCAAATCGGTGTGACCGAATTCGACTCTCCGTGAAACCCTCGCAATCTTGGAGCCACCGAACTGTGACTCGGTCTGACTGAGTTCACTAGTTTAGACTCCAACAGTTGCTTCGGTATCACCGAGTTTAACAAATCGGTAGCTCCGAAATGATTTATGTGGAGAACTAAAACTAAGTTTTTGACTCATTTGTTTTGCAAAAACTCTGCACTTTGTCATGCTCATATATTCTACCTCATCTATATCTATTCACAGGGTTTGCTGTCAGTTTGCTTGCCAGGATTTTTGACCAAAGTGATAGTCAGAACAAGTCAGAAGAGCAAGTGCAAATGAGTGAGGGACTAGTCCCTCAAGCAGCTATGATGAGGGCAGCAGGAGCACTCCAAGTAATTTTCCCAAGGCAGCCACCAGATCAAGGAAGAAGAAAAACTCAAATTCTGAGGATGAGGACTATGTGGCTACAGAGGAGGAAGTTGCCTCCAAAAAGAAAGTGCTAAAGAAAGAATATGGTACTGCTGCAACAACAAAGCCTGGACTACATAAGAAGACCCCTGCCAAGAGGGTGCCAACCTTAAAGGCCAGGGCCTCATCGTCTGAAACTCCTAAGCCAACTAAAGAGGCTGCTGGAGAGGGTAAGAAAAGGAAAGAGAGGGTCAAGAAGACCACTGCCAGAGTCATTGGTGGATCCTCTATAATGAGAGATCCAAAAGAAGAGGAAGAGGATGTTGCACTAGCACCCAAGTCACAAAAGCTTATGGGTGATGCCACTTCAAAGCCCAAGACTGCCCTCAAGGCTGCTGCTCAAGCTCGGAAGCCTTCTAAGCCCAAGAGAAGCACCAGGAACATCCCAGCTGAAGAGAAGAACAAGGCCCCACTGCCTAAAGTTGAAAAAGAAGATGCAGAAGCCCAAGTGCTGAGGAAACTGAAACCAAAGATTCCAGAACACAATGACACACATCCAGTGGCTGAGGATATGAAGATCAGGAAGGATGCAGGACTAAGACTTTGGAGACAGTATGATCCATATGTTGTGAAGAGGAGGACTGCATTAGACTATAGGTTCCACACCAAGGAACAACAGAATTTCTATGAGACCATTCTGCTGGACAAGAAGCCTATAGTCTGTGATATGAAATGGGTTGATTGGGAATTCATTGATGAGAATGAAGACTATTTTCCCAGTGTACATGAGAGCTTAAAATCATGTGGTGTTGACAAATTTGTGGGTCAAAAGCTTGCCAAATGGAATGATGAGCTCATTATGCAGTTCTATTCTATGGCTCACTTCTATCCAGATGGTCGAATTGTTTGGATGTCTGAGGGTACAAGGTACCAATCAACTATTGATGAGTGGGCAAAGTTGATCAATGCCCCAGAAGAGCATGAGGATGATTTGGATGTGTATGCCAAGAAAAAGAAAGACCACAACTCTATGGCAAACATGTACAAGGAGATCCTAGACAAAGCTTTGGAGACACACAAGCTTGGGTGTGTGCAGTATTTGTTGTCTGGTCTGTCTACAATCAACACAATCTTGAGGCATACTCTGTTACCCAAATATGGAGATCACAAGATGATCAGAGGCCATTCAATCAACTTGCTGCAGATATTTGATGTTCCTCAAAAATTCAAGGTCATGAGTCTGATTGTTGAGACAATCAAGAGGACTGCTGCAGATCAAAAATATCTTGTGGGTATGCTCCACACATTCAGATGCTCATCAATTCCAAGACGGGCACAGACACTTACTTGTTGGACAAGGAGAATTTACCGCCGCACCCAGAAATTGAGGATAACACAGTTGTGATGAATGAGGATGATCGTTCATCAGTGCAAGCACAAGAGAAGAGGGCAAAGGCAAAGGCAGAAAAGGCTGCAAGGATGCCAAGTGTTGAGGAGGCATCTCAAGTGTTCTTAAAGAGCAAACAAGATCAACTAGATTATCCGATTCACGCAACTTTGAGGATTGAGAAGGGCTTGGCCACCCTGACTCAGAATCAGGAGAGCTTGGAGAGGATCGTTGAGACCAAGTTTTATGATCTTGATCTGAAAGTGACTGAGATACAGACTGCAGTTGAGCAGCTCCAGGAGGAATCAGAGGAGAAGAAAGGGAAGGCAACTACAGATGCTTTTCAGCGAGTGCCAAGAGGTCAGAGGTCAGCTGCAGTGCCAGTGCCAGATACAAGAGCTACTTCATCTGCACCAGCAGCCACAACTTTAGTGCCACCTTTAGCAACTACTCCACCAGCTCCAACAGCATCTACTGATGCCTTTGTCCTTGGAGTTCTCTCTACACCACCTCCCGAAGACCAAGCCTGAGAGACGCATAGCACTATGCATTTTCAAACTTTTTGGTAACTTGTTGCCAAAGGGGGAGAAATGTATAGATCATAGGCTTCGAAAGAGAGTGTTTTGCTTCTTTGCCTCTCTTGCTATTTGGTTGAACTTTTGTGTGTGCTCGGTTGATACTTTTTATGTCTGTGTGTGAGATACATATATGATCATGTGTTTGATCATATCATACTTTAATGTTTGCTTGGATGATATTATCTTTTTATCCCTATATGATCATTCACTTTGCTTGGTGATGAGTGCATGTTTAAATTCCTATCATTTTGAGCGCTCCACCAAGATGTATGTGACATGGAAGAGTAACCCATGATCCTAATCGATTGTGCATTTGCATTCAAAAGAAAATTTTAAATAATGCAAAAACTTAGGGGGAGCTCTTGCTTATCACATACTTCTCAAAGCGACAATGTATTTAAATCTTATTATCATTTTTCGAAGCTTTGATCTATATGTTGTCATCAATTACCAAAAAGGGGGAGATTGAAAGTGCAACTATCCTTGGATGGTTTTGGTAATTACTAACAACACATCGCTCATTGAACTAATACTATTTCAAGATGATCATTTCAGAAAGTTCAGTGATTGGCATGGCATGGATTAGGAATGTGGACCTCTCAAAATGCTAAGCACACATTGGCTCAAGCTCAAGACTCTACATTTTCATTTTAGTGATCCAAGATCACATTGAGTCCATAGGAAAAGCCAATACTATTAAAAGGGTATGCGGTGCTGCTTAATGGCTTACTTGCTCAAAATGCTTAGTGATATGCTCCAAAAACCCTCAACCACTTTCTCATATCCACATATGTCCCAAACCAAAAGTCAAACTCGGCCCCACCAAAATGTTATATCCGGCGCCACCGAGTTCACTTGACATAGCCACTGCCAGAAACCCTAGTCACTTCGGTCTCACCAATAGGGATCTCGGTCTCACCGAGATGGGATTGCAAACTCTCTGTTTCCCTTCGTAATGTTTCGTCCCAGCCGAGATGAGCGATCGGTCCCATCGAGTTGGCAATGCAAACTCTCTGTTTCCCTTTCGTAACGTTTTGGTCTCACCGAAATGAGCGAATCGGTCCCACCGAGTTTGCCTGACAAACTCTCTGGTTAGCTTATTACCAAAGTCGGTCCTACCGAGTTTGTGTAATTGGTCTCACTGAGATTACGTTATGCCCTAACCCTAATGGAATCGGTCCCACCAAAAAGCCTAACGTTCACATTTTGAACTGAATCGGTCTGACCGAGTTTTCTGATTCGGTCCCACCGGGTTTGGTAAATTGTGTGTAACGGTTAGAGTTTGTGTGGAGGGTATATATACCCCTCCACCCACTCTTCATTAGAGGAGAGAGCTATCATAATGTGCCTACACTTCCAGCATACATTTTTTGAGAGGGAACCACCCACTCATGTGTTGAGACCAAGATATTCCATTCCAACCATATGAATCTTGATCTCTAGCCTTCCCCAAGTTGCTTTCCACTCAAATCATCTTTCCACCAAATCCAAATCTGTGAGAGAGAGTTGAGTGTTGGGGAGACTGTCATTTGAAGCACAAGAGCAAGGAGTTCATCATCAACGCACCATCTATTACCTTTTGGAGAGTGGTGTCTCCTAGATTGGTTAGGTGTCACTTGGGAGCCTCCGTCAAGATTGTGGAGTTGAACCAAGGAGTTCTTACAGGCAAGTAGATCGCCTACTTTGTGAAGACCTACCCTAGTGAGGCAAGTCCTTCGTGGGCAATGGACATGGTGGGATAGACAAGGTTGCTTCTTCATGGACCCTTCGTGGGTGGAGCCCTCCGTTGACTCGCGCAACCATTACCCTTTGTGGGTTGAAGTCTCCATCAATGTGGATATATGATAGCACTGCTACGTCTTCAGTTTGCGTTGGTTTTCCCCGAAGAGGAAGGGATGATGCAGCGGAGTAGCATAAGTATTTTCCACAGTTTTTGAGAACCAAGGTATCAATCCAGTAGGAGGCCACGCTCAAGTCCCTCGTACCTGCACAAAACGATAACTACTCGCAACCAACTCAATTAAGGGTTGTCAATCCCTTCACGGTCACTTACGAGAGTGAGATCTAATAGATATAATATTTTTGGTATTTTTGGTATAAAGATGCAAAGTACAAAGTAAAGGCAAAGTAAAAAAGCAAAGCAAGATTAAAGTGATGGAGACTGATATGATGAGAATAGACCCGGGGGCCATAGGTTTCACTAGTGGCTTCTCTCAAGAGCATAAGTATTCTATTGTGCGTGAACAAATTACTGTTGAGCAATTGACAGAATTGAGCATAGTTATGAGAATATCTAGGCATGATCATGTATATAGGCATCACGTCCGTGACAAGTAGACCGAAACGATTCTGCATCTACTACTATTACTCCACTCATCGACCGCTATCCAGCATGCATCTAGAGTATTAAGTTAAAAACAGAGTAACACCTTAAGCAAGAGGACATGATGTAGAGAGATAAATTCATGCAATATGAAATAAACCCCATCTTGTTATCCTCGATGGCGACGATGCAACACGTTCCTTGTTGCCCCTTCTGTCACTGGGAAAGGACACCGCAAGATTGAAGCCAAAGCTAAGCACTTCTCCCATGGCAAGAACTACCAATCTAGTTGGCCAAACCAAACGGATAATTCGAAGAGACTTGAAAAGATAACCAATCATACATAAAAGAATTCAGAGAAGATTCAAATATTATTCATAGATAGACTTGATCATAAACCCACAATTCATCGGTCTCAACAAACACACCGCAAAAAGAAGATTACATCAAATAGATCTCCACAAGAGAGGGGGAGAACTTTGTATTGAGATTCAAAGAGAGAGAAGAAGCCATCTAGCTACTAACTATGGACCCGAAGGTCTGAGGTAAACTACTCACACTTCGTCGGAGAGGCTATGATGATGTAGAAGCCCTCCGTGATGACGGCCCTCTTCCGGCGGAGCTCCGGAACAGGACCCAAGATGGGATCTCGTGGATACAGAAAGTTGTGGCGGTGGAATTAGGTTTTTGGCTCCTGTTCTGATCGTTTGGGGGTACGTGTGTATATATAGGAGGAAGGAGTACATCGGTGGAGCACCGAGGGGCCCGCGAGGCAGGGGCGCACCCTAGGGGGGGCGCCCCCACCCTCGTGACCTCCTCTTTGACTCCTTGGAGTAGGGTCCAAGTCTCCTGGATCATGTTCGATGAGAAAATCACGTTCCCGAAGATTTTATTCCGTTTGGACTCCGTTTGATATTATGTTTCTCCGAAACACTGAAATAGGCAAAAAATAGCAATTCTGGGTTGGGCCTCCGGTTAATAGGTTAGTACAAAAAATAATATAAAAGTGGAAAATAAAGCCCAATATAGTCCAAAACAGTAGATAATATAGCATGGAGCAATCAAAAATTATAGATACGTTGGAGACGTATCGCGCATCCCCAAGCTTAATTCCTGCTCGTCCTCGAGTAGGTAAATGATAAAAAGAGAATTTTTGATGCGGAGTGCTACTTGGCATAATTTCAATGCAAATCTTCTTAATTGTGGTATGAATATTCAGATTAGAAAGATTCAAGACAAAAGTTTATATTGACATAAAAATAATAATACTTCAAGCATACTAACAAAGCAATTATGTCTTCTCAAAATAACATGGCCAAAGAAAGTTATCCCTGCATAATCATATAGTCTGGCTGTGCTCCATCTTCACCACACAAAGTATTTAAATCATGCACAACCCCGTTGACAAGCCAAGCAATTGTTTCATACTCTAAATTTTTCAAAACTTTTTCAATCTTCATGCAATACATGAGCGTGAGCCATGGATATAGCACTATAGGTGGAATAGAATGGTGGTTGTGGAGAAGACAAAAAGGAGGGGAAGATAGTCTCACATCAACTAGGCGTATCAACGGGCTATGGAGATGCCCATCAATAGATGTCAATGTGAGTGAGTAGGGATTGCCATGCAACGGATGCACTAGAGCTATAAATGTATGAAAGCTCAAAATGAAACTAAGTGGGTGTGCATCCAACTTGCTTGCTCACGAAGACCTAGGGCAATTTGAGGAAGCCCATCATTGGAATATACAAGCCAAGTTCTATAATGTAAAATTCCCACTAGTATATGAAAGTGATAACATGAGAGACTCTCTACTATGAAGATCATGGTGCTACTTTGAAGCACAAGTGTGGTAAAAGGATAGTAGCATTGCCCCTTTTTATTTATTTTCTTTTTTTGGGCCTTATTTTTTTTCTTTGGACTTTCTTTTTTTATTGGGACAATGCTCTATTAAATGATGATCATCACACTTTTATTTATTTACAACTCAATGATTACAACTCGATTCTAAAACAAAGTATGACTCTATATGGATGCCTCCGGCGGTGTACCGGGATATGTAATGAATCAAGAGTGACAAGTATGAAAAATTATGAACGGTGGCTTTGCCACAAGTACTATGTCAACTACATGATCATGCTAAGCAATATGACAATGATGAATGTGTCATGATGAACTAGATGGTGGAAAGTTGCATGGCAATATATCTCGGAATGGCTATGGAAATGCCATAATAGGTAGGTATGGTGGCTGTTTTGAGGAAGGTATATGGTAGGTGTATGATACCGGCGAAAGGTGCGCGGTATTAGAGAGGCTAGCAAAGGTGGAAGGGTGAGAGAGTGTATGATCCATGGACTCAACATTAGTCATAAAGAACTCATATACTTATTTCAAAAATCTAGAAGTTATCAAAGCAAAGTATTACGCGCATGCTCCTAGGGGGATAGATTGGTAGGAAAAGACCATCGCTCGTCCCCGACCGCCACTCATAAGGAAGACAATCAATAAATAAATCATGCTCCGACTTCATCACATAACGGTTCACCATACGTGCATGCTACGGGAATCACAAACTTTAACACAAGTATTCTTTAAATTCACAACTACTCAACTAGCATGACTTTAATATTATCACCTCCATATCTCAAAACAATTATCATGCTTCAATCTTTTCTTAGTATTCAACACACTCAAAAGAAAGTTTCACAAATCTTGAATACCAAGCATATTATTATTAAGCAAATTACCATGCTATTAAGAGTCTCTCAAAGTAATTTAAGTGAAGCACGAGAGATCAATAGTTTCTTTAAAACAAATCCACCACCGTGCTCTAGAAGATCTAAGTGAAGCACATAGAGCAAAATTATAACGCTCAAAAAATATAAGTGAAGCACATAGAGCAAAACTACATAGCTCAAAAGATATAAGTGAAGCACATAGAGCAAAACTACTTAGCTCAAAAGATATAAGTGAAGCACATAGAGCAAAATTACTTAGCTCAAAAGATATAAGTGAAGCACATAGAGTATTTTATCAAATTTTAATTCATGTATGGCTCTCTCAAAAGGTGTGTACAGCAGGGATGATTGTGGCATACTAAGACACAAAGACACAAATAATACAAGACGCTCCAAGCAAAACACATATCGTGTTGGTGAATAAAAATATAGCTCCAAGTAAATTACCGATGGAAGTACACGAAAGAGGGGATGCCTTCCGGGGCATCCCCAAGCTTTGACTTCTTGGTGTCCTTGGATTATCTTGGGGGTGCCATGGGAATCCCCAAGCTTAGGCTCTTGCCACTCCTTGTTCCATAATCCATCAAAAGAATTCACCCAAAACTTGAAAACTTCACAACACAAAACTCAAAATAGAAAACTCGTGAGCTCCGTTAGCGAAAGAAAACAAAAGACCACTTCAAGGTACTGTAATGAACTCATTATTTATTTATATTGGTGTTAAAACTACTGTATTAGAATTTCTCTATGGATTATAAACTATTTTACTAGCCATAGATTCATCAAAATAAGCAAACAACACACGAAAAACAGAATCTGTCAAGAACAGAACAGTCTGTAGTAATCTGTAGCTAGCGCAATATCTGGAACCCAAAAAAATATAAAATAAATTGCTGGACGTGAGTAATTTATCTATTAATCATCTTCAAAAAGAATTAACTAAATAGCACTCTCCAAATAAAAATGACAGCAGTTCTCGTGAGCGCTAAAGTTTCTGTTTTTTACAGCAAGTTCAACAAGACTTTCCCCAAGTCTTCCCAACGGTTCTACTTCGCACGAACACTAATTAAACACAAAAAACACAACCAAAACAGAGGCTAAATAATTTATTTATTACTAAGCAGGAGCAAAAAGCGAGGAATAAAAATAAAATTGGGTTGCCTCCCAACAAGCGCTATCGTTTAACGCCCCTAGCTAGGCATAAAAGCGAGGATAGATCTAGGTATTGCCATCTTTGGTAGGCAATTCTTCGACGAGGCATCTATTTCCCTTAGGAATTTCTTTATTTCTAGTGATTATCAAACTTTTAGGCACAAGATCGAAAAATTCATTTGTAGCAATTGGTTCCTTAAAGATAGCAAAAAGATTAGGATGAATACTTATAGATTTAAGATCCGCGGTTTCCTTACTAGATGATCCACCCTTATTTTTAGGAACATACATAAGCTTGGAAATTTTAGTAGGAGGACTTGGAGTATTCTTTACGAAAGAAAAAGTGGTTCCCAAGTTTGTAATGATACCCTCAAGTTTATCAATTCTAGTAGAATCTAAGTTTATCTTCTCATTAACTATGGGTTCTTTTTCCTTAATATTTTTCAAAGTCATTCCTACCTTAGATCCATATTGAGTAATTTGATTGTGGATCTTTTTATCTAGATTTTCAATTGATTCAATAGTAGCAACTTTATTTTCAATAATTTCAAGTCTTTGCATAACATGATCCAAAGTTAACATGGTTCCATTAACCAAAAGAGGTGGTGAGCCAAATAAATTTAGCATAGCATTATAAGAATCAAAAGTATGGCCACCCAAGAAGTTCCCTCCGGTAATGGTATCGAGGATATATCTATACCAAGGATTAACACCTACATAAAAAATTGCGGAGAAGAACTAAGGTAGATTGCTTCCTGGTAGATCTATTTTGAGCATTGCAAATTCTATACAAAGCATCTTTTAGATTTTCTCCCTCCCTTTGTTTAAAATTTAAAACTTCACTCTCAGGAGACAACGGAGAAGATATGAGACTAGCCATGATGACAAGTAAACAAATTAGCACACGAGCAAACAAGAGCAAACGGGCAAAAGAGGCAAATAGAGAGGGAGGATGGAGAGAGAGAGGGCAAATAAAACGGCAAGGGTGAAGTGGGGGAGAGGAAAACGAGAGGCAAATGGCAAATAATGTAATGCGAGAGATAGGGATTGTGATGGGTACTTGGTATGTTGACTTTTTGTGTAGACTCCCTGGCAATGGCGCCAGAAATCCTTCTTGCTACGTCTTGAGCTTGCGTTGGTTTTCCCCGAAGAGGAAGGGATGATGCAGCAGAGTAGCGTAAGTATTTCCCTCAGTTTTTGAGAACCAAGTTATCAATCCAGTAGGAGGCCATGCTCAAGTCCCTCGTACCTGCAAAAAACGATAGCTACTCGCAACCAACGTGATTAGGGGTTGTCAATCCCTTCACGGTCACTTATGAGAGTGAGATCTGATAGATATAATATTTTTGATATAAAGATGCAAAGTAAAAAGTAAAGGCAAAGTAAAAAAGCAAAGCAAGATTAAAGTGATGGAGATTGATATGATGAGAATAGACCCGAGGGCCATTGGTTTCACTAGTGGCTTCTCTCAAGAGCATAAGTATTCTATGGTGGGTGAACAAATTACTATTGAGCAATTGACAGAATTGAGCATAGTTATGAGAATATCTAGGCATGATCATGTATATAGGCATCACGTCTGTGACAAGTAGACCGAAACGATTCTGCATCTACTACTATTACTCCACTCATCGACCGCTATCCAGCATGCATCTAGAGTATTAAGTTAAAAACAGAGTAACGCCTTAAGCAAGATGACGTGATGTAGAGAGATAAATTCATGCAATATGAAATAAACCCCATCTTGTTATCCTCGATGGCAACGATGCAATACGTGCCTTGCTACCACTTCTGTCACTGGGAAAGGACACCGCAAGATTGAACCCAAAGCTAAGCACTTCTCCCATGGCAATAACTACCAATCTAGTTGGCCAAACCAAACGGATAATTCGAAGAGACTTGCAAAGATAACCAATCATACATAAAAGAATTCAGAGAAGATTCAAATATTATTCATAGATAGACTTGATCATAAACCCACAATTCATCGGTCTCAACAAACACACCGTAAAAATAAGATTATATCGAATAGATCTCCACAAGAGAGGGGGAGAACTTTGTATTGAGATTCAAAGAGAGAGAAGAAGCCATCTAGCTACTAACTATGGACCCGAAGGTCTGAGGAAAACTACTCACACTTCATCGGAGAGGCTATGATGATGTAGAAGCCCTCCGTGATGACGGCCCTCTTCCGGCGGAGCTCCGGAACAGGCCCCAAGATGGGATCTCATGGATACAGAAAGTTGCGGCAGTGGAATTAGGTTTTTGGCTCCTGTTCTGGTCGTTTGGGGGTACGTGTGTATATATAGGAGGAAGGAGTACGTCGGTGGAGCACCGAGGGACCCACGAGGCAGGGGGCGCGCCCTAGGGGGCTCCCCCCACCCTCGTGACCTCCTCTTTGACTCCTTGGAGTAGGGTCCAAGTCTCCTGAATCACGTTCGATGAGAAAATCACGTTCCCGAAGATTTTATTCCGTTTGGACTCCGTTTGATATTCTGTTTCTCCAAAACACTGAAATAGGCAAAAAATAGCAATTCTGGGCTGGGCCTCCGGTTAATAGGTTAGTCCCAAAAATAATATAAAAGTGGAAAATAAAGCCCAATATAGTCCAAAACAGTATATAATATAGCATGGAGCAATCAAAAATTATAGATACGTTGGAGATGTATCAAGCACCACCTATCGGAACCACGCCAAAAATCTGTGTGTCTACATTGTGTTTGCTCCCTCAAAACTCCTCCCTTTACCTTCATATGAAAATGTTTTACATTCCGCTGCTATAGTCTTAGACTTGCATGTGTAGGTTGATTGCTTGACTTGTGCTAAGTTGCTAAAATTTTCCAAGACTCAAAATTGGGAAAAGGCTAGATTGTTATTTGGTCAAGTAATCTAATCACCCCCCTCTAGACATACTTTCGATCCTACACCTGGCCAGACACTTTATGATCACGAGATGCCGGAACACATACATGAGTAAAGAGAACAAAACCAGTAACGAGGATAATCGATATAGTGATCAAGGAGTTGATCACGAGGATACCAATAATCTCACCTCAGGTTTTGTGAATGTATCACAAAGCAAAGGGAATAGTATTCATAAACAAAGGTTCGCTCGAGAAATCAGTGAATATGCAGGCGTTAATAAGGGTGTCCAGATCCCGTTGTCAACTATTGACTGGAAAGGGTTCCGTGTCATGTCAGCTTATTTCCGAACCTGTAGGGTCACATGCTTATTAGGGTAATAGTCATGATCACCGGAGAAATGAAAAGTGGGTAAATGAGCACCAAAAGAGTTTCGGAGAGTTCCAAAAGGGTTTCGGGCGGTTCCCAGAATTCTGGAAAGGTGTAACATGATATCAGAAAGTACGGATCTATATATGGAAGGTTTTAGAGGGTCTTGGAATGGGTTCCGGAGACAGCCAAAAAAATCCAAAATTTTATTTTTGAAAGAAAGTTGTGAAAAAACTATCATGAGATGACCACCCCTACTGGGCCCCATAAGGCCCACATGGGATGCCGAATCCTAATGGAGTCATTCCCTCCTTCCCGGTTGCACCATACCAATCCAAAGGGGATCCGCATAGCTCCACACACTCCCGGTCTAATTGGCCTAAGTGGTTTAGGCTCCTAATTAGATGGGCTCTATTCTCGGTCTAATTGGTATAATAGAATTAGACTCCTAATTAGACGAGAAGCACCGCTAGGCTTTGTCTCTCTAGCTTTCTCAGAGTTCTTCTTCCTGGACATTGATACGTCTCTAACGTATCTAGAATTTTTGATTGTTTCATGCTATTATATTATCATTCTTGTATGCTTTATATGCCACTTTATATCATTTTTGTGGAGTAACCTATTAACTAAGTGCACAGTATCAGTTCCTGTTTTTTTGCCTATTTATTTGTTCCGCAGAAAAACCATACCAAACAAAATCCAAACACGATGAAACTTTACGATGATTTTTTGGACCAGAAGAGACCTTAGAAGCTTCGGGGAGAGACTAGACGATGCAAGAGAGAGCGGCAAGCTCAAGGGGCGCGTCCCAGGGGGGCGCCATCTGCACTTGCGAGGCCCATGTGGCTCTGCTTGACCTAATATATGGCCTATAAGTTCCCTACAATCCAGAAACCCCCGATAGACCAGAAACCATTATTCCGCCACCGCAAGCCTCTATAGCCACGAAAAACCACCTGTATGCCTTTTTTGGTACTCTGCCAGAGGGGGAAACCATTGGGAGGCAATCTTCATCGCCCTTGCTACCTCCACGATGATGTGTGAGTAGTTCCCATAGGACCTACGGGTCCATAGTAGTAGCCAGATGGCTCTCTCTCTATCTATCTATCTATCTATCTCTTTGATCTTAATGATCTCTTCGAAGATCTATTTAATGTAAACTTTTTGCGGTGCATTTGGTGGGATCTGATGAATTGTGGGTTTATGATCAGATTATTCATTGAACATATTTGAGTCTTTTCTGAGATTTATTTATGTGTGATTTTATAGCCTTGTATTTCTCTTCGATCTATCTATCTTCTTTGGCGAAGTAGATTGGTTTATCTTCAGTGGGAGAAGTGCTTGGTAGTAGGTTCAATCTTGCAGTGTCCTTACTCTATGACGGAGGAGTTGGAAGGGGCGTATTTGTATTGTTGCTAGTAAGGATAAAACGAAGGGGTTCGAACATATTAATTGGTCTTACTTTGTCTACGTTATGTCACCATGCTCCAAATATTACTCTATTTGTTATCAACTTAATACCTTGAGATTCATCCTAGATAGTGGTCAAGGGGAGGAGTAATAGTAGTAGATGCAGATGGATTATTCAGTCTACTTGTGTCAGACATAATGCCTATATATTGATCATGTCATGAAGAATCATCATAAGTATGCATTATTGTGTCAATTGCCCAATAGTAATTTGTTTACCCACCATTGATATGCTTCTGAGAGAGCTGCATCTAGTGAACCTATCGCCCCCGGGTTCATTTTCCATATTTACTAAAACCCTAAAAATTGCTTGTTGTTTCCATTTCTATTTCTATTTTATATATCTACCACTATCAGATTTAATCCTTGCAATTGGCAAGGACAAGGAGATTGACAACCCTCTTTCCTTCGTTGGGTGAAAGCATTTTCTTTGTGTGCGTGTAGGTGTCACTTATCTTGTTTGTGTGGCGTCTCCTATTGGTTCGATAAATCTTGGTTCTAACTAAGGGAAATACTTTTTCTACTACACTACTTCATCCTTCCTCTTCGGGTAATCGCAACGCCTATCATAGGTAGCATACGTCGAAGCTCTACCGGATTACTACTTCGAAACATGTGGATACCTTGGAGGGATCGTCTACTTCGATTCTCATATCGGAGAACTTTCTCGTGGCTAGGAGGTGTAACCTAGCTATGGGAAATCTTTGCGTTGCACCAACTCTTTACTACTTCCATAACTCTGCTCGTCGGTGAGTTTGATTGTTACTGCCATCTGAAGGAAATATGCCCTAGAGGCAATAATAAAGTTGTTATTTATATTTCCTAATATCATGATAAATGTTTATTATTCATGCTAGAATTTTATTAACCGAAAACTTAGTATATGTGTGAATACATAGACAAACAGAGTGTCCATAGTATGCCTCTACTTGACTAGCTCATTAATCAAAGATGGTTAAGTTTCCTAGCCATAGACATGTGTTGTCATTTGATGAATGGGATCACATCATTAGAGAATGATGTGATGGACAAGACCCATCTGTTAGCTTAGCATTATGATTGTTTAGTTTTATTCCTATTGCTTTCTTCATGACTTATACATATTCCTTTGACTATGAGATTATGCAACTCCCGAATACCAGAGGAACACCTTGTGTGCTATCAAACGTCACAACGTAACTGGGTGATTATAAAGATGCTCTAAAGGTGTCTGCGAAGTTGTTTGTTGAGTTGGCATAGATCGAGAATAGGATTTGTCACTCCAAGTATCAGAGAGGTATCTCTAGGCCCTCTCGATAATGCACATCACTATAAGCCTTGCAAGCAATGTAACTAATGAGTTAGTTGCGGGATAATGCATTATGGAATGAGTAAAGAGACTTGTCGGTAACGGGATTGAACTAGGTATGATGATACCGACGATCAATCTCGGGCAAGTAACATATCGATGACAAAGGGAATAATGTATGTTGTTATGCGGTTTGACCGATAAAGATCTTCGTATAATATGTAGGAGCCAATATGAGCATCTAGGATCCGCTATTGATTATTGACCGGAGATTTGTCTCGGTCATGTCTACATAGTTCTCGAATTCGTAGGGTCCGCACGTTTAACGTTCGATGACGATTTGTATTATGAGTTATGTGTTTTGGTGACCGAAGTTTGTTCGGAGTCCCAGATGAGATCACGGACATGACGAGGAGTCTCGAAATGGTCGAGAGGTAAAGATTCATATATTGGAAGGTTGTATTCGGACATCAGAATGGTTCCGAGTGATTCGGGTATTTTATCGGAGTACCGAGGGGTTACCGGAACCCCCCGGGGGAAATCATGGGCCTCATGGGCCATGGGAGAGAAGAGGGGACAACCCACAAGGGGGAGGCATGCCCCCCCCAAGGGGAGTCCAAATAGGAAGGGGAGGGGGCGCGGCCCCCCTTTCCCTCTTCATCTCCTCTCCTTCCCTCTTTCCCCCTCCGTTGGAAGGAAAATGTAGGGGGGACGAATCCTACTTGGACTAGGAGTCCAAGTAGGACTCCCCCCTTGGCGCGCCCCTCCTAGGCCATCGGCCTCCTCCTCCCCCCTTTATATACGGGGGCGGGGGGCACCCCAAAGGAACACCAAGATTTCTCTTAGCCGTGTGCGGTGCCCCCCTCCACAGTTTACTCCTCCGATCATAGCATCGTAGTGCTTAGGCGAAGCCCTACGCGGATCACATCACCATCACTGTCACCACGCCGTCGTGCTGACGAAACTCTCCCTCGACCCTCTACTGGATCAAGAGCTCGAGGGACGTTATCGAGCTGAATGTGTGCTGAACACGGAGGTGCCGTATGTTCGGTACTTGGATCGGTTGGATCGTGAAGATGTTCGACTACATCAACCGCGTTAACCTAATGCTTCCGCTTTCGGTCTACGAGGGTACGTAGACACACTCTCCCCCTCTCGTTGCTATGCATCTCCTAGATAGATATTGTGTGATCGTAGGAAATTTTTGAAATTGCATGCTACGTTCCCCAACACCATCTTCATAGTGTTTTTGGGTGTGAACATGTAGCATATTTTTTGTTGTGTTACACGTTCCCCTACAGTGTCACCAAGGCAAATCTATGAGTAGATGTAGGCACCATTAGATCATATGGTGATATGGGGCATTGCACGTATATGGGGAGTGATTAGAGAGCTCTAACTGCTAGAAATTCATGTTGTAACTCCTCTAATTTTGCGAGGTTTTGATCTTGGAAGCATGGAAGAACTTTGTTACAAAGGTCTGACTTGCTAAGGTCTGGCATTCATAGCTAAGCTTCAGATACTTTGGGTTCATTCATAGTTGAGAAAGAAAAACTTTGTGAATAAAGAAGGGCCTGTAGATTATGATCTACATGGGGGTTATATGTAGTGATGAAGTTTGGTATGGGGCTCAAGATTATTTAATTAAGTCTCTTGTTTCATATACCCCACATGTTAAAGCAACAGCGTGAAGTTCATGCTTAAGATTTCGTAGGAAATTAAAATTTTGCACACTTAACCGTAGCAGCCATAGTAAATAGCAAAACGATTAGATGCATCTAAATTGTTTCGACCTCTTACTTAAAATATCAAGTCAATAGTGTTCATCCAACCTTAGAACTGTCTAGAATACATGTTTCTTGAAGTACGTCATGTCACATGGGTATGATAGATGTTTCTTGTTTGAAGCAAGCATGAATGGTTCATGCTGCAAGTACACCTAGTTGTCTTGACGAGATAGTAAGACGGACTTGATCCCGGAACACACCCACCGAAAGATGAACAAAAATCATATGAAGATATGAGTGGCGCATGTGGACCTACTGTAAGTGCATCTAGTGCCCCTTAGTGATTTTGGTGTATTGAAGACTTATAGGTTAAGGGACTAATGCGTTTGTGAGTGTACACAGGTCCACAAGTCTATGAGGAGTTTGATATTAACACAGAAAGTCGACCCCCAAAAATGAAGTTCTTCGACTGAAGACTTTGGATTTTTGAAGACTTTCTGAAGACTTTGAAAGTGAAGGAATTGGTGTGTCCTTGAAGACTTGGTATTCATTCGAGGAACATGAAGCGTGAAGACTTTTGTTTTAGTAGTTTCATTTTCTCTTTCTTGAGTCATAGGAAACACCGTACTGTTAAAGGGGGTCGAGGAAATACTAAGGAAAATTTTCCATGTGATGCTCAACTCAAAATCCTACACCTACAAATCCCTTCGAGTGAAGCCATTGGAAATCTCATACAGTCCAGTCATATTCTTCAGTGACAGAGACGAAGTTCTTCTGGTCTCTGAGGAATTTGTTCTAACTGAGGAGTTAGGAATTAGCCAGTGTGGATTACCTACACAATGAGGAACATGATAGCCCTGAGGATTTTGCTACTCAAAATTCCGACCGTTGCTGTGCTATGAGCCAGCTGTCCCAAAATATCTACCCACCTAACGGTCATATCATTGAAGGGCATTTATGTCTTATCACGTCGGGCTGCTCCCTAGGCTATAAATAGCCGCCCCCTACAACCACTAGCTGGTTGGCTGCTCCGAGAGAAACTGACACTTGTCATTTGAGAGCAACCCATCCTCCGAGGATTTTGAGCGAAAATCATCAAGTGAGGAAAACCCAAACCCAAACACCTACAAACCCCAAGTGATTGAGCATCACTGAAGAGATTGATCCTGCGTGGATCCGACGCTTGTTACCTTTGAAGACTGTGCTTCTTCCAGATGGTTAGGCGTCATGGTCTAGAGCATCCAAGAGGAATTGTGGATCGCCGAGTGACCAAGTTTGTGAAGGTTCGGAAGTCACCTGAAGTCTTACCACGAGTGATTGGGCGAGGTCTGTGTGACCTTAGCTCAAGGGGAATACGGTGAGGACTGAGTGTCCTGAGCTGCGTGTTCAGGACTGGGTGTCCGGGACTGTGTGTCGTTAGGTTTAAATACCTAGTCGCCCTAACCAGATGTACAACTGAGATAGCAGTTGGAACTGGTCTACCAAATCATTGTCTTCACCAAGCTTACTGGTTCTATTTCTTCAACTCTTTCATTTCCTCATAACTGTGTTGTGTGCTTGTTCATATCTGTGCTTGAAGACTTTGACTGAAGATTTTCTCAATTTCCTCAGTTCAAATTTCTTCAGTCTGTTTGTCTTCATCCTGTGCTTACGCTTTCTGTACTATGTGCCTGTCTTCATTTCATCATGATGACTATGCTTGTGTTCTGTTATGTTTACTTTTGAGTACTTATTCCGCCACTAGCAGTTCTTCGCTAAGGAATTTCCTCACCTGCAAATTCCTAAGTGAAGAATTCATAAAAATCCCCTAGTCACCCCCCTCTAGTCGATATAACGCACTTTCAATTGGTATTAGAGCAAGGTACTCCCTTGTTCTGTGTGATTTTGGTTTAACCGCCTGGAGTTTTAGTTATGTCGACCGCAGGTATGATCAAGGTCTCTGCTGGGTGTCCTACCTTCGATGGGACGGACTACCCCTACTGGAAGAATAAGATGCGAATGCATCTTGAAGCAATTGATAACGATCTCTGGTATGTTGTGGAAAATGGTGTTCCCTTAGTCACACCTTCTCTGAATGTTGCTGATGTGAAGAGATTCAAGCAACTCGATTCTCAAGCGAAGAATATCATATGTGGCCATCTGCGCAAAGGACAGTATGGAAGAGTGGGTGCTTTGGAAATTGCCAAGCTTATCTGGGATAGACTGTCCAAAGTGAATGAAGGAGTCTCAACACAGCGTGACTCTCGAGTTGATGTTCTTCGCAATCTCTTCAACCGCTTCAAAAGACTCGACAATGAAAATGTTCAACAAACCTTCAATCGCCTCACTGACATCTCAAATGAGCTTCAAGCACTTGGTGCCACTGACATCACCGACCATGAGGTGGTGAAGAAATTGCTAAGATCGCTTGATTCCTCATTTGACACTCTGGCATTGATGATACAAGAACATGTTGATTACAAGTCACTTGATCCCACTGATATTCTCGAGAGGCTAAATACTCATGAGTTCCAACTTGCTGAAAAAAGAGATCTCTATGGTTCGAGCTATGGCAGATCACGTGCACTGAAGGCCAAGGCAGTATCTGAGTCCAAAGATGAAGACTCTGGTAGCAGCCTTGGTGATCCTGAAGAACTAAGCCGTGAGCTAGCACTTCTCGTGAAGAAGTTCCAAAAGTTCTCAAGACGTGGTCGCTTTGGAAGACCCTCAAGGAGCAATGATTCCTCAACCAGTGACTACAAGAGGAGGCTCTGTCACAAATTCAAGAAACCTGGACACTACATTCAAGATTGTCCTCAGTGGGAAAAGGAATCAAAGAAGAAGAAATACAAAGATTATAGTTCTGATGATGCGAAGAAAAAGAAGAAATCCACAAAACTTCATCATCAAAATCCTCAAAGTCTTCATCTCACAAGAAGAGCAGCTCCAAAAAGGCTCGGGCATTCATTGGCAAGGAAATGGACTCTGAGGCTGAATCTAAAGAAAATGAGGAAGAGGAGGGATCTGAGGAATCCGAATCCGGTGTGGCAAGCCTAGCCCTCGCTACTGCATTCGTCAGCAAGTCTATCTTCAACTCTAAAGAAAATGACCTCACGAACAAGGCTGATGAAGGCAATGATGACTACGCTCCCACCTATTGCTTCATGGCAAAGGGTGCCAAGGTACTCAAATACACCTCCTCTCAATCAAGTGAGAATGAATCTGATGAAAACCTCAAGCCCAGCTATTCTAAACTTGATAAGATTGCTGTAAAACAACAAAGGGCTTTTGAAAAGGTTCAAAACATGCTAGACAAAAGTGATGATATGTTGGGTGAAGAAATGGATCGCACTAAATCCTTGACTGAAAATCTTCAGAGACTTCAGACCAGGTTTGACAACCTTCAAGGTCATCATAACACTCTCTTATCTGATTATGAGAAGCTTTCTTATGAATTTCTTCAAAGAAAGCAAGATCTTGAGAAGCTAAGAGTGAGTTATGAAGGTCTTCAGAAGGAGCGCGATTCATTACTTGCTCAATAAATCAACGCTTCTCAGGAAGAATTTGTTCCTCCATGCTTGAAGTGCATTGAACGTGAATCTGCTAATTCTTCACCTGAATGTTCAAATGCTGCTAATGTTTCAAATTCTTCACATGCCTCTGCTATCACTAATTCCTCATCTGAGGACATTGCTAGTATCACTGACAATGCAGGGCTGAAGGAATTGTACATGACATGCATGTACAAAAGCCTCAAAGGGCATCAGACTCTTTGTGATGTGCTTAAAAAGCAGATCCTCAACAGGAACCCTAGGAAAGAGGGTATTGCCTTTGAGAGGAAACTCAATGTTGATGGTACATATTGGAAGCCTGAGCAGTACCCCAAAACTACATGGGTTGCTGCAAAGGGACCTCCAGTTGATCCATCTAACTTATATGGATTTGCATGTGAATCTCCTCGTTCTGACGATGAGTCATTTGACTCCAACTATAAACTGTTTAAAAGTCAGAATGGTGAAGTATTTGCTAGATATGTTGGCACTAACTGCAGGAACGGTCCCCTTATGAAGAAAATCTGGGTTCCCAAAAGGTGCCTTGAAAGTCTTCAGGTGAATGTCCTTAGGACACCACCTATGAAGAATAGGAACCCCAGATCAAATTCTTCATATGGACCAAATTCCTCAAAAGGATCAAAGCCCTCACATGAGTATCATCGTGCTAACAACTCTGTTTCGCAGGGAAGAGCTAAGGGCTATGAATATGAGCATTATTCTTCTAATCATCATGTTCATAAGTCCTCAAAGAATTTCTTTGCTTATTCATATGCTTATCCTAACTCCTCTTATGTGAAACGAAATGGACTGGCTTCTATGCCACCTTTCTCATATGGAGCTCGCAGAGTGATGAACTCTTTGCCACCCCTTCATATGTGGGTGGTGAAGAAAAAGAACTAATCTCTTCTGCAGGGTCAGGTCTCCAGACATATGTAATCATCTGAAGAATTTGTTGGAGACCTGAGTATGCCTGAAAGGACGCAGGCTAATCATGAAGAAATGAACTTTCATTTCTCACGTCCTCATACTGCTTTATCTGTTCTTTTGCTTGATGAAATTGATCTGATGAATTGATGTCATATTCTTCACTGATGAAGTATATGAGTTCGTAAGTTGCACTAATTCATCTGCAGGATGATAAACCCAAAGCCACTGAGTGGGTCCTCGATAGTGGATGTACAAATCACATGACTGGTGACAAGAATCTATTGATGGATGCTCCATTATCTCCGTCGCATCTGAAGCATATCATCTTTGCCGACAAAGGCAAAAGTCCAGTATTGGGTCTAGGTAAGGTTGCGATCGCAAAGGATCGACACATGGACAAAGTCATGCTTGTCGAGTCCTTAGGATACAACCTCATGTTTGTCTCAATGCTTTGCGATCTTGATATGGTTGTTGTCTTTGACAAGTACCATTGTGTTGTGGTTATGGAAGCTGACAATTCCAAAGTCTTCGAAGGCTTTAGGAGAGGAGATCTGTATATTGTTGATTTCTCTACAGGACCACAACCAGCCGTGTGTCTACTTGCAAAAGCTTCAGAAGGCTGGCTCTGGCATCGACGACTTGGTCATGCAGGCATGAGGAATCTACACACGCTTGCGAAGAAGAAGCATGTCCTCGGCATCGAGAATGTCAAATTCCTCAAGGATCACCTATGTGGAGACTGTGAAGCTGGGAAGATGACAAAGGCTAAGCATCCATCAAAGACTATCATGACCACCACTCGTCCATTTGAATTGCTTCACATGGATCTCTTCGGTCCTAATCATTATTCTACTGTTTCAAATGATGCATCTCAATATGGCTTTGTTATTGTTGATGATTACTCTCGATACACATGGGTACACATTGTTACTTACAAACATGAAGTGCAGGAAGTCTTCAAACGATTTTCCTCGAGGGCTTCAACCAACTTTGGTGTGAAGATCAAGCACATCAGAAGTGACAATGGAACTGAGTTCAAGAATTCTAGTCTAGATGACTACCTTGATGAACTTGGTATTACTCATGAGTTATCTGCTCCTTATACTCCTCAGCAGAACTGTGTCGTGGAGCGCAAGAACAGGACTCTTGCTGAGATGGCTCGCACTATGCTTGATGAATACAAAATGCATCGTCGTTTCTGGATTGAGGCAATTGATACTGCGTGCCACATCATCAACAGAGTATATCTTCACAAATTCTTCAAGAAGACTGCCTATGAACTCCTCACTGATAAGAAACCCAATGTAAGTTATTTCAAAATCTTCGGTGCTAAATGTTAGATTAGAGATCCTCGTCACAACTCAAAATTTGCACCAAAAGCACATGAAGGTTTTATGCTTGGTTACGGAAAGGACTCACACACCTACAGAGTCTTAAACAACGTTCTTCACAAGGTTGTTGAAACTGTAGATGTGCAGTTCGATGAAACTAATGGATTGCAAAGAGAGCACCTACCTACTGTGAAAGATGAACCAGCACCTAAGGAAACTATCAAGTACAAGGCTACTGAGGATGTCATTGCTACTAAAGAATCTGCTGAAGAATTCATTCCAGAACATGAAGAACGTCGAGCTACTACACCTGAAGAAAATACTGAAGAAAATGGTGCTGAAGAGAATGCTGATCAAATTCCTCAACGACAACTAGCTCATCCTCGCATTGCAAAAGAAGTGCAAGTTGAAAAGATCATCAATGACATCAAAGCGCCAGGTCCTCTCACACGCTCAAAAGCTTCACATTTATCTAACTTTTGTGGGCACTATGCTTTTTTCACTATCACAGAGCCCACTAAGGTAGATGAAGCATTTCTGGAGCCTGAGTGGATTTAGGCCATGCAAGAAGAACTACATCAGTTCGAGCTCAACAATGTTTGGGAACTGGTCAAACGTCCAGATCCTTGCAAGCACAATATCATTGGCACAAAGTGGATCTACCGCAACAAGCAAGATGAAGATGGCCTTGTGGTGAGGAATAAGGCACGACTCGTAGCTCAAGGCTACACACAGGTTGAAGGAATTGATTTCGATGAAACTTTTGCACCTGTTGCTAGACTTGAGGCTATTCGCATATTACTTGCTTATGCTAACCATCATGATATCACTTTATATCAAATGGATGTGAAAAGTGCATTCCTCAATGGTAAGCTTGAGGAAGAAGTATATGTTGCTCAACCCCCAGGTTTTGAAGATCCAAAGAATCCTGACAAAGTCTTTAGACTCAACAAGGCCCTCTATGGCCTCAAGCAGGCCCCACGGGCGTGGTATGTTACCTTGAAGGAATTCTTCATGAAGAAAGGCTTCAAACCCGGTTCACTCAACCCTAATCTTTTCACTAAATCTTATGATGGTGAATTGTTTGTGTGCCAAGTATATGTTGATGATATTATCTTTGGCTGTACTGACCAACGTTATAGTGATGAATTTGCCTACATGATAAGTGAAGAATATCAAATGTCTATGATGGGAGAATTAAAATTCTTCTTAGGTCTTCAAATTCATCAACAATGCAATGGCATATTCATATCTCGGGAGAACTACCTCAAGGATGTACTGAGGAAATTCGGCATGCAAGATTGCAAAGGCGTCAAAATTCCTATGCCCACAAATGGCCATCTGTGCACTGATGAAAATGGTATTGACTTCGTTCATAAGGTATACTGATCCATGATTGGTTCTTTATTGTACTTATATGCATCTAGGCCAGATATAATGCTTAGTGTTTGCATGTGTGCCCGATTTCAAGCTACACCGAAGGAATCACACCATAAGGCTGTGAAGCATATTCTTCGATATCTAGCTCACACACCAACACTTGGATTATGGTACCCCAAGGGCTCAGCTTTTGATCTCATTGGATATTCTGACTCTGACTATGCTGGTGATCATGTGGACCACAAGTCAACATCTGGTACATGTCATTTCCTCGGACGATCTTTGGTCTGCTCGTCCTCGAAGAAACAGAACTGCGTATCACTATCTACTGTTGAAGCTGAGTATATTTCCGCTGGTTCTTGTTGTGCTCAATTGCTATGGATGAAGTAAACTCTTAAGGACTATGGTGTCAACATGAAGAATGTGCCTCTCTTCTGTGACAATGAGAGTGCCATCAAGATTGCTCAAAACCCAGTTCAGCACTCGAAGACTAAGCACATTCAGATTCGTCATCATTTTCTTCGTGATCATGTGTTGAAGGGCGACATTTCTATTGAACATGTGAAGACTGAAGAACAGCTAGCCGATATCTTCACAAAGCCCTTGGATGAGAAGAGATTTAGCAAGTTGCGGTGTGAGCTAAATATCCTAGAATCTTCAAACGTTCTCTGAAAAGGACACTCATCCTAACACTTATGCAAAATTGATGACTTAGATGTGCAACACATGAAGAAACGTTTTTCTTCAATCATTGAAGAATAACACTCTAAGTGTGAAAAAATTAACAAAGAATTTGATTCTCAGAACCCTACGATAATTGTACGCGGTGTCTGAAATCATCATTCTTATACGGTGGGTCACGCCACCACCAAAAGTTGAAATTCCTCAGTTGTTCAAATCTTCAACTTTGAATTGTCTTCATTGTTTCCGTTGTTCTTCTTCATTGGCTATATATATATATACACATATACATAAACATTATTCTGATCACGGGATCAGAATAATATTCTGATCACAACCTGACCTGCCCCGCTAGTAGTACGTTGAACTTCCCTGTGAACTAGATTGAACTTCCGCCAACATTGCCCAAATGGGGCTTGCGATATACCGTTGGAAAGCTATGGACACCAATATCATGACCCAACTTAAATTTTTGGTAAAATATAAGCGGTCTAAGAGCAGTTTTGAAAACCGTTTTTTTCTTCGCACAAAAAACGTGACTCGTATTTTCGATCACATTTCTAAACCGTTTATCGGAATGAGGCATATAATATGGCGTTGGAAAGCTGCTGCAAAACCGCTCCTTACACATGTTGAAAGTTTTCTCTAATTCCCTATGGTTAAAGAGTAATTTGAAAAAACGTAAAATTTCATAAAGCGAACAGCTGAGTTCGTTTTTTCGATGTCATTTCTAAACGGCTAACCCAATGGAGGCATATAATACGGCATTGGAAAGCTTATGAAAATGCGCTACTTTTTCATCTTGAAAGTTTTTTTTCTAATTTTGAATGGTTTAAGAGTAATTTAGAAAATGGTCCAAGTCCTACCGAGTTCGTATTTTCGAGCTAATTTTTTAACCGTTCGTCCGAATGCAGCAAATGATATGGCGTTGGAAAGCTTGGACAAATGCGAAATTTTTTGGTATGTATTGTTTCTCCCAATTCTTTACGATTTTAAGTCAGTTTTGAAAATGGCAAAAAACGTATTTTTGCCGTAATTTCTAGAAACTTTATCAGAATGGGGCAAATAATATACCGCAGAAAAGCTATGGAAAATGTGAAACTTTTTCATGTTGATGGTTTTCTCTGATTCCTAGCCATTTTCAAGTAATTTCGAAAACAGCGGGATCATGCGTTCTGCCTTTATCGCGAAACCGGTTCTTCGAAAATGCAGCGCGTGAAGAACCTGAACTTCTCGGCGCGTGTACCTGAACTTCACTCTGTTTTTCACGTGATTTTTTTGCTCGTAGGTCTCCATCCACTGCTCGTAACTCTCCATCCACTCACCGGAATTGAGCAAGTGATATACCAGTGGAAAGCTGCTGTAAGCACATAACTTTCCCGTGTTGATCATTTTTTCATACTCGTGATGATTTTAAAAGTTTTTCATCTGAAATTCATTCAGCGTAGTAGTTGAACTTCATGGTGTTTTCACGTTGAACTTCTGTGACGTATTTTCATTTGTAATTTTCTCATCCATTCGTCAGTGTTACACAAATGATATTCTTGTTGTACAAACCTCTCTCACAATAATTTTTTTAACTTTCTCTGACGGAGTACTTGAACTTATAACGACAACAAATTTAGCTTTTGCATTTTTATTCCTTTTTAATACAAAATGCACACCATGTAGAATGTGAACTTCTGGTTGTTTATCAACCTGAACTTCTCTCGGTTACGTGAAAATATCTAAGTTTTTTATAAATATTAATATGAATTTCTTAATCCTTTTTTGTGAATTTTGAAGCGCTCCATTTTTAAAAGTTGAACTTCTTGTTATTTTATTTTTGAACTTCTTGCTTCCATTGTTTCATAACGAGGGAAATTTGAGTTTTCTATGATCATCCAACTTCTCCATCTTTTTAATATGGACTTCCTGTTTTCTTCTTAATCTTTTTTATGAACAAAAATATTTTAAGACACCAAAACAACATTTTTGTGTGTGTTTTTGCATTGGTTTGCACGTCAAAGCACGTCATCTTTAGAAATTGAACTTCTCCTTTTCTTTTTGTTTTCTTTCAACATTGTTTAGCACGTCGAACCACGTCATCTTGAGAAATTGAACTTCTCCTCTCTTTTTGTTTTCTTTCAACATTGGTTTGCACGTCGAACCGCTTCATATTTAGAAATTGAACTTCTCCTTTTCTTTTTGTTTTCTTTCAACATTGGTTTACACGTTGAACCATGTCATCTTTACAAATTGAACTTCTACCTTTCTTTTTCTTTTCTTGCATGTTTAAATTTATTTTTGAACTTGCTAAGATAACACACTTGACCTTCTTGAACACAACATTTTGACCTTCGCAAAACATAAATTAAAGCCAAACTTTTGACCTAAAAAGCATGTACAATTTTCTCCACTTTTTCAAGAATAAACGTTGAATCGCCCCGATAGTTTGACATGAACTTCTGCTGCACATTTTCAAATGTCGGTTTGATTTTTCTTTTTCAAAAGCACATTGAGCTTTTTTATAATGGCTTGGGCTTTCCGTTTTTTGTTCATAGATGAATTTATTCAGTATGTGGTACACGTGAACTTTAAGAATTTCTGAAATATGAACTTCGCATTCTACTGAAATTCAAGAAAACAGAGTGAAGTTAAAAACAGAGTGAAGTTCAAGTATGAAAATTATTTTTTGAATGCGTAAAATGTTTTTAACGGTATACATAGAACTTTTAAACCATCTATCGAAATGTGGCATATAATATACCATTGGAAATCTTATGAATAGAAGCAACTTTTTCATGTAGACAGACGATACAAATTCATTGTCGTTTGAGAGCAGTTTTAAAAATGGCAAAAACAACGTCGTTTTTTGCTTGTTTTTTACATGTAATTGAAGGTCGGGCGTCTTGCACTAGAGATCTTGAACTTCACTGGGAGGAGCACGTGAACTTCTTGCCACAAATCTTTTAAGCTTTTTGTTTTCTATTCTTATCTGAAACACGTTTTGTGTAGTAGCTGAACTTCCCGTTGTTTTCACCTTGAACTTCTGTCATGTATTTTTGTTCAAACTCTCTCACAACAATTTTTTATCTTTCTCTGGCGGAGGACTTGAACTTCTAGCAACACAAATTTTGGACTTTGCCTTTTTATTCACTTTTTCTCATATAAAACACACACCATGTAGTACATGAACTTCTGATTGTTTTCACTTTGGTTCTTGGTTGTATTCTTTTAGTGATGAGAAAAATATAATTTTTTATAGACATCGAACTTCATCATTTTTAAAATTTGAACTTCTTAGTTTCATTGGTTAGTAACAGGGAAAGTCCTACAAACATTGAACCGCACCATTATTTTAATTTAAACTACTAGTTTTATTTTATAATTGGGAAAACCTTTTTTATAAATTCTTTTGAAATGTTCCTCCTTTTTAATTAGAACTTCTCTGATTTTTTATGAACGGGAGAAATCCCTTTTTTATAAAGATTTTTGAAGTACATTTTTATTTGAACTTCTTGCTTAATTTATTTTGAACTTTCAGATTTTCTAAATATCAACATCCTCGTAAGTTTTTGTAAATCTCTATTTTTGTAAATGTAATGTAATAACAAAAACTCTTATTTTCTCAAATGAATACACACACCATGTAGTACATGAACTTCTAATTGTTTTCACTTTGAAATGAGCTCTAATTTTTCTAGAAAAATCATGACGGGTTAAGAGCGTCTTTTCAACACGGTAAAAGTTGTTTTGAACGATATAAAAAAAACATTCAAATTACATTATGGAAATTACGTGTATGATATACTGTTGGAAAGCTTATGTTTTTTAGGAGCAATTTTCCTTCTCTATTAGTAGTAGCAGGACTTCACACATTCACCAATCATGCTAGTTAATAGAGAAAAAAAACCATGCATGCGCAAGGAGCAATGTGTGTGTGTGTGTGTAGTGCTACCGGTGTGAATGCGACATCGCGGAGCTCAACCTTACACAGCTTGTACTTTTTTTGTACACACATAATATTTTCCTCGAGCTCTGTAATTTATTAAATTTGAACTGCGATAGTTAACATTTTTCTAGGTAACGCTTGTTTTTTTCCTTGTATATAAACATCAAACTACTCTCTGGTTTTAATTTGCACTTCTAGATTTTATTATTTATTGACGAGAAAGCTGAGTTTTGTAGTAAACATGGAACCACTTTTGTTATTTTTAATTTGAACTTTTAATTCTTTTTATTTAGAAATGGTGAAAATTCATTTTTATAAACTATTATTCTCGTCAATTTTTTTGGGTTCACAGGTTAAACTTACTAAAAAATAATAGTTTGTTTTATTCTTCAAACTTACTATGTTTTTTTAGGATCAAAACTTACTATGTTTCATGGGGTGATCCTTTTTTTATTTTTTGTGCCGTGATACTTTCTTCCTTTTGTTCTCGTTTGAACTTCGTCAATTTTTAATGCTGAACTTCCTGCGTGAATTTTTACATGGTTTTCCCCAATGTTTTTTTGAACTTACATATTTTTCCTCAACTTCCAAACTGAAAATAGAATGCACACTAGATCTACATATGTACTCGTATAAATGAACTTTATCTCTTTAATTGAAGAAAGATGTAAGTAGACTCACGGAATGTAGATCTTTCTAAAAGGAAAATGGCTTCCTGAAGGAACACCACGCTCAAATTTCCAAAAGTAGTTTAGACTTATAAAAGTAATCCATGTGAGTTCAACTAGACATAGTAGTGCACTCCACAAACTCCCTTACGCAGCTGACCATACAACACTACTAGTCTGCTACTATGGTCAGGTATGTGAGATAGAATCTACAAATAGATTAGAATTGCAAAGAGAAAGAGACAGAGAGAGTACACCAGGGGGAGAATGTTTCTTGCCCGCACGACCCCAATGACACCAACTGATGTTCTAGCATTTGTTTTTCACCAACAAACTTCAGAAAATATGCTGCCAGATGTACTCAGCAACACTCATTTCAGACTTCAGTTTTCACCATCGCCTACTGCCACACTGGAGCTGCTATTGTAACTGAACTGGCATGAGAAAATTACTCGACATGCATGGATGTTCTACAACCACGCGATCATGAACAACATAAGCTTTAGTGACAACTGAACTTCAACCAGGGGCGAAGCTGAACTTTTTGAATCTGACGCTGTAGAAAAATAAGTAAGCATCAAACTTTTTTATCTCTCTATTGTCCGGTGTAGTGGAGGTCGGAACCAGCAAGCTGTAACGCCCCGAGTCCGTTGTGCCAGGTGTCCGCCAGTTATTTGCTGTTGTTGCCTTGTCATTCGCTTGCATGTTGCATCTTGTCATGTCATCATGTGTATTGCATCATCATGTTTTAAAACTTGCATCCGTCCGGGTTCTCCCAGTTCCTTCCGTTGTCCGTTCTGAGCCCAGACACACTTGCACACGCCCGCGACATGTCCGAAATATTATTTTATAAGTGGCCAGAAAATGTTCTCATAATGGGTTGAAAGTTGGCATGCGGTGTTGTTTTGTTGTCAGTAGACCGCCTGCCAAGTTTCATCGCATTCGGAGTCCGTTTGATGCCCCAACGGTTAAATATAGCGGCAATAGTAGCCGGTCTAACGTCGGACGTTTTCGGTCTCCGGAAACAGTCGGCGGGCCTCCCTCTCTTCTCTCCTCTCAGCTCGAGACCGTCTACACAGCCCACGACCTACCGCCAGGCCTAACCTAACCTCTCTCGTCAGCCTGCGGCCCCCTCACGTGCGCGTCCAAAGTTGTCCCGAACCCGACCCGGACAATCGTTACCGCTGTGTTCGGATCATCCCCAAACGTCTACAAAACATCTCCGTTTTGTTTATTAGACTTCCTAACCTATTTTTCTCGACCGCCCGATCTAAATCGGAGGGTCCAGTTAACCCTATCCTAATCCCCTCGCTATATATATTATCCTAAACCCTATTCCTAGCTTGTCCCTTCCTCCCTTCCCTCGCGCCGCCGCCACTTTGTTTTTCCTCGGGATCCCTCCCGATCTAGCCGAGCCGACCATCTCCCTTGTTTTCAGCAAAGGGCCAACCATATCCTCCCCTCGATCCACTCGAACCAGCCACCGATTCCCTCCTCGATTTCAGCTACCAACCAACCTTCGCTCTCTTCTGCCTCCTCTCGTCCCAGAGAAGAGGACATTCTCTTGGAGCCCCTCCCATGCTCTCCTCCCGCAGCTCGCCTCGCCGGGGTTCGCCGCCACCGGAGCACCACCACCAGGGACCTCAACCATCAGGTCACTTCCCCTGGCCCGTTCCCTTCTTCTCCTTCCCTGCATCTTTTTCTTTCTCTTAGTTTTTTTCTCTGCCCTGCAGGAACCAGGAGCTTCACGCTATGGTTGATTCCCTCGCCAAGCTCCTCCAATCCGTTCCGCCGGAGTTCCTCGTCGCCAGGAATCGCCTCCCTGAACCTCGGACTGGCCAGATCCACCGTGCCTGCGTGGACCTTGCCCCTTGCCCGGAACCCCCGCCGGCAGGCCTCATCTTGGTCGAGTGCGCCACTGCTGCTGTTTCCCTGTCGAACGAGCCTGCACCGCCGCGCGCCTGCATCCGCGACGGAGACGACGTTGATGGCTCCTGCTTCCCCTGCCGCGTCGCCCGCTGGATCCGCCGCCCTCCGCTGCCGCTCGGCCGCCGTTCCCCTGCGACCTCTGCTTCATGAACGAGCGGGAGAGATGCCTCCGTTGACCGCGCTCGTCCCTGCCTAGATCCAGTGGGATCGGCAGGGGCACGTCTAATCCAGTGCCGCGTGGGCCTCGGTCGGGCCGGTCCAACTGCTGCCCCATCCGTCCTCCTCTGCTTCCTACTGGGCCGAGCCCATGGGTGAGAAGCCCTCTAGATCCCCTGTTCCATCGAGCCTGCTAGTTTCGGCCCCTGTTGTTTTTTTCCTGTCAGGACGAATTTTCCTATTATCTAGAGAACTGCATATTTACAGATTACCCCTCCATGTTCATGCATTAATAACTCTTGAACCGTGCTTCGGATTAAAATGGTTTAAATATGTAAAATGCTTAGAATCTTGTCTAGTTTAATAATACCCAACTTTCATGCATGTTTGATATGTTTAAAATGTTGTTTATTTAAATTTGCTCCTATGCCATGCTAAAATGGTTTAATTCATAACTAAATAACCATAACTCGGAATTTAATAAACTTTATATGTAAATTGGGTGGAAAAATGCCTAGTTTATCATGGTGACCTTACTTTGCATGTTTAACAACTCTAAAATTGTGTTTAGGGCAGAACATTACCAAACCTAATATATGCATATGAGGAGTTTCCGGACTTGTTGTTTTGTTGTTCCGGCCTCATTTAAACTTGTCTAGATTAGATAGTTTCATCATGCTTCCCCTCTTGCCATGTTTAACAACATTTAATATTGTTGGGTACATAAACGAGAGAGAACTAAATAAGTCATGTGGTGTTTTCTTCAATATGCAACTCCGTTGCATAATGAGCTCCACTTAATTTGTAGGATTTCTTGTACACTTTGCCATGCCATGCTTCATTAAACCGGACATGCATCATACTTGGTTGTGCATCATGCCATGTTATGTGGTGGTTGTTTTACTATGATTGTTTGCTTCTTTCCGGTGTTGCTTCTTCGGGTTGGTTCCGATAACGTCGTGTTGTGAGGATCCGTTCATCTACGTTTGTTTGTCTTCTTCATGGACTCGTTCTTCTTCCTTGCGGGATTTCAGGCAAGATGACCATACCCTCGAAATCACTTCTATCTTTGCTTGCTAGTTGCTCGCTCTTTTGCTATGCCTATGCTGCGATACCTACCACTTGCTTATCATGCCTCCCATTTTGTGAACCAAGCCTATAACCCACCTTGTCCTAGCCAACCGTTGTTTGGCTATGTTACCGCTTTGCTCAGCCCCTCTTATAGCGTTGTTAGTTGCAGGTGAAGATTGAAGTTTGTTCCTTGTTGGAACATGGAGATGTTGTTCCTTGTTGGAACATGTTTACTTGTTGGGATATCACAATATATCTTATTTAATTAATGCATCTATATACTTGGTAAAGGGTGGAAGGCTCGGCCTTATGCCTAGTGTTTTGTTCCACTCTTGCCGCCCTAGTTTCCGTCATATCGGTGTTATGTTCCCAGATTTTGCGTTCCTTATGCGGTTGGGTCATAATGGGAACCCCTTGACAGTTCGCCTTGAATAAAACTCCTCCAGCAATGCCCAACATTGGTTTTACCATTCGCCACCTAGCCTTTTCTTTCCCTTGGGTTCTGCAGACTCAAGGGTCATCTTTATTTTAACCCCCCCCCCCCGGGCTAGTGCTCCTCTGAGTGTTGGTCCAAACTAGAGTCCTGTGCAGCGCCCCCTCGGGGAAACTCGAGGTTTGGTTTTAGTTGTATGGAGAGCTCATTTGAGTGTGCCCTGAGAACGAGATATGTGCAGCTCCTATCGGGATTTGTCGGCACATTCGGGTGGTGTTGCTGGTTTAGTTTTACCCTGTCGAAATGTCTTGTAACCGGGATTCCGAGTCTGGTCGGGTCTTCCCGCTAGAAGGAATATCCTTCGTTGACCGTGCGAGCTTGTCATGGGCTAAGTTGGGACACCCCTGCAGGGATTTGAACTTTCGAAAGTCGTGCCCGCGGTTATGGGCAGATGGGAATTTGTTAACGTCCGGTTGTAGAAAACCTGAAGTTGACCTTAATTAAAATGCATCAACCGCGTGTGTAACCGTGATGGTCTCTTTTCGGCGGAGTCCGGGAAGTGAACACGGTGTTGGAGTTATGCTTGACGTAGGTTGTTCTACGATCACTTCTTGATCATAGTTTCTAGATCGTGCTTTGCCTTCTCTTCTCGCTCTCATTTGCGTCTGATAGCCACCATATATGCTAGTCGCTTGCTGCAGCTCCACCTCATACCTTTTACCCTTCCTATAAGCTTAAATAGTCTTGATCGCGAGGGTGCGAGATTGCGGAGTCCCCGTGGCTCACAGATACTTCCAAAACCAGCTTGCAGGTGCCGATGAGTCCGTGCAGATGACGCAACCAAGCTCAGGAGGAGCTCGATGAAGATCTTGTCCTTTGTGTTGTTTCGTTCTAGTTGATCAGTAGTGGAGCCTAGTTGGGATCGATCGGGGACCTTGTCGCATTTGGGGTTCTTCTTTTATTTTGGTTCCGTAGTCGGACCTTGTTTGTATCTGGATGATGTAATGCTTTATTCATGTAATTGTGTGAAGTGGCGATTGTAAGCCAACTATGTAACTCTTTCCCTTATGTATTACATGGGTTGTGTGAAGATTACCTCACTTGCGACATTGCTTTCAATGTGGTTATGCCTCTAAGTCATGCTTCGACACGTGGGAGATATAGCCGCATCGAGGGCGTGACACAAGCTGAACCTCGTTTTTGAACCTGAAGATATGGTAGAAGAAGAGCAGCGTCAACCAAGATCTCTTTGTCATCCTTTGTGGTGTGGAGGAAAGAATACTAGGATCTAGGGGTAGAGGATGATGGTATATATACAGGTAGCCTCGTCATCGAGAATGTTGTATACACCTCCCAGCGACCATGTTGTATATATATGTCACCTGTATATATATATACCTCACGCCAGCGACGAGGTGTGGACAAAGGTCGTTGGAAGGAATTGACACGAGCATCTCCGGCAGTTCTACTCCCCCTTGTACTGAAGTTCAATCACACCGTGGGGAGTGAGCCTACCGTTGGAGCATCTGCCACCAACAACATGGTCGGGGCTTCATTGGGAGTCGAAGACCGGGGAGGGTAGGGGCGAGCCATCGGAGCAAGAGGACGTGAAGGAAGAGGGGTGCCTGACGCCGGCGCTGGATCTGACATGTGGTTGGGGAGGGGTTGCTGGTGGCGCCGCCCGGTGGGATTGGGGAAGGTGCGTCATGGCGGCAGCTGTGCGTAGGTGGTGGCTCGGAGCTAGGCCTCCTCTGGTGGGTGGAGGCAGGGCAGGGGCGCAGGCACGGCGGAATCAAACTCACGTGGCTGGCCATGTCGAACTTCACAAACGCCTACCAGCGCAGAGAAGAGGATGGGAGAGAGGAGGTCATCATGGATTCGCCGTGCTCGGGGGATGGAGGATGAACAATAGGGAGGAGGCCATTTTCCATGTCGCGCTTGGGGACGGAGGCTCATCAGAGCAGCACCGCCGTGAGCAACCGCCAGATCCCACGAATCTGAGCGCTGGAGGGGGCAGGGGATGCGGCGCGCCGAAGGAGGAGGGGTGGCCTCGTGCTGGATGATGCGGGGGCAGCGGCGCGATGGAGGAGGGGGTGGCAGCACGTCGGGGGAGGCAGGGGCAGTGGCGCATGGGGTGGGTGGCGTCGGCGACCTCCTGGTGGAAACGTGTTGGTCGGGTGGGTGGGCTACGAGGTTGGAGACGCGGGGTGGGTAGTTTTTTTCTTTTTCCGGCTCGGTGGTTTTTAGTTCGGGAAGGATCCCGCCAGTGCGTATATATAGGACGCGTTGTGATTCAAATAACTATTCTAAACCTGGGATTAGAATAGTGTTACTCTCTCTCTCTCTCTCTATATATATATATATATATAGTTTATGTCCTCTACATCATTCACTTATAGCTCTTCAAGTTGGTTTTTCTGCTAAGTGAATGTGATCGGACCCTTCCCCTCTATGCTATACTCAACCCAATCTGTTCACAAATTCTTCATGTGCGTTCTATTTGAAACTCATTCAAAATCTTCACTGTGTCCTTGTCAGCTGAAGAAATTGCGAACGGAACTTTTAACTTATCTTATCCAATTTTCGGCTTTGCCGCTCAAACCGTTCCGCATCCCATGACATACTTATCCACTCACCCACGATCTAACACGATCTCCACTTCTCAGTACGTGGGTGACACATGTCATGCGAATGTGAAGGGTCAGGGGCATGTTCGTCCAAATTCTTTGAGCGAACGGTTTTCACCATGGCTATAAATACCCCTCTCCCCTTCCTCACTTCTTTTACTCCACTCGACCTCTCTCCAGCTCGAGCTTCTCAAACCCTAGCGCCGCCGCTACTTCATCGTCGCCGGTGAGGAAGAGCTTCACCACCTCGACCTCGTCGCCGTCGTACTCCCGCCGGCCGCAGAAATCTTCACTCCGCCGCCACCGTAGCCGTCTTCCTTCGCCGAGTTAGGGCGTGGAAGATCTACACAGACGAACTTCACCTCTCCATCTCTCAGTTCGTCGTGTTCTTCATCCAGGGTAATTAAAAGTTACTTTTACTGCCCTCTTTGATTCGAATGTTTTCTACAAAATCTGCAAAGGTGTTTTTTCTTCAAATCCTCACACACTAAAACACCTCACATATCATCTGTTCTTGATTCGTTTCTCTAAGCTATGCTTTTCTTCAAGATTCCTTAAATGTGTGGATTTTTGATCTACACATCTCTGGAACCTAAGACAAAGAACGCTTAGTGAAATTCTTCAAGACTCATCTGGTCAAATTCCTCAAACTTGTTCTTTTTACGAAACCTTCTGAGAACGCATATGACCTCTCCAAATTCCTCGCAACTATACTCTGTTCACAGGTACTCATGTCAGCTGCTGAATCTCTAGGTTCTCATCAACTTAACTCATTTGCAGCGTTCCTCGAAGAAAAGTTGCATACTTTTTTAGAAAATTCAATTGTTCAAATTCCTCAACTGAAGAAAATGGCTGATGGTAAGAAGCCACAGAAAGGAGGAAAGAGGGATGAGGTCAACACAACGTTTGAAATCCCTGATGACATATACAAAGATTACTGCACTCCTGATGAGGCCAAGTTTGGAAAAGAGGACAAAAATCAGCGCAAGGTGCGCATACAAAGGATAGAAAGGAGATGGGCAAGAGAGTGGAGGGAGTACATGTATGTTACTCCCAAGTACATGAAGAAATTCGCACTCAATCCTCCATGCCCAAGACCTCCATTGGCACCTGGCCAAATAGCTGATCCCACCAGCCTCAAGCGTGGTGAGGATAATCCAGATGAATGGGCCAAGCGCCAAGCCAAGTTGGCTAAACAAGCCAAAGAAGCTGTGAGGAAATTCAATGAAGACTCTGCGCTGCTGCTGCCGCTGAGGCCTCTGTCAAGCCTAAGAAGGCCATGTCAAAGAAGCATGCGCACAAGCCAAGTGTTTCACCTTCAGTAGTTTCAAGGTCAAGTTCCTCAGCAATGCCCTCACGGCCAGAATCTTCAAAGCCATCAAGGCCAACTTCGCATGTTGCTCCTGTTCCTCCCAAATCCTCAGCTCCTCACGAGTCCTCAGCTGCTCCGACAAAGTCCTCTGCACCTATGCATCTCGCCACGTGTCAAAGGACCACAGGCATTTCAATTGCCTCGGGAGCTTTAGCTAGTTCCTCAGCTGCACCAAATTCTTCAATGGGACCCTCTCCACTGAAGACAAATGTCACTGCTAGACGAGGTCCTCGCCCTAGTCCTCAGAAGAAGTAGGTCGCCTTCCAAGAGCCGTCTGAAGAAGACGAAGCTGATGATGATGAACTTGCTGAAATCATCGGAGATAGGCAAGTCAGGGCCGCTAGAGCCAAGGGAACAAATGTGCCACTACTTTTGGATCCAAAGTTGATCCTCGAATACATTTATGTTTGGCACAAGGACCCCAACACTCCCATGCCTAACTTCAAGCTGACTCCTGGCCAAAGTAACATGCTGACCCACTTCATTCAAGAAGAAAAATGGAAATTTGAGAAGGCCAGGCATATCAAGAAAGCGCAGTACAAGAAGGAGCGATGTCTGAAGAAAAACATTGTCTCTATGACAACTGAAGAACTTGTCGCTGTTCAAACTAAGATCAAGAAACTCAGTGATGAATTTGACGCATACTGCCCTGATTGGCTTGGAGCCAAGGTGCGCTTTGTGAAACTTGCGGATAACTTCACCTCAAATGTTGCAGCCCCAACGCAACAGGAAGTTCCTCAGGCTAAAGCATCTGCTCAGCTGACTGAAGAACATGCCAGCACCGCTGATGAAAATCAGGCTGCTGAAGAAAATATAAGTTCCAGGGCTGATGACTGCATTCCATCCGCTGAAGAAATTGCTAGGGCATCCACTAGTGGTGCGCCTGAAGAAGATGAAGAAATCAGGGCAACTGCATCAGTTGTGCCTGAAGAAAATCAACCCGATTCCTCTGCTCCTCCTGCGCCAACACCAACTCTGATCCTTCCATCTACACCAGATGTGAAGAAAACCAAGGCTGCAGAGCGTGCAGCAGTGAAGAAAAGGAAAGCATCAGCTACTTCAGATTCTTCAGCTTCGAAGAAGATGAAGCCTTTAACCAGCTCGTTTGAAAATTCCATTGATGTTGTTCCTCTCTCTACCATGCCATCAAAGGACCTTGTTCTTTTCGATGAAGAATATGTGATCCCCAGCGGATCTGATGAAGAAACTCCTTCTGCTGTTTCATCAGAGCAGTTGGATGAAGAAATTGAAGTGGATGAGATCCCTTCAACACCTGTCATTTCCTCGCCTCTGCCTTAGTTCACTGCTGAAGAGGCTAGCGTTGAAGAAATGGAAGATGAAGATGTGGATGTTGGCTGCTCCACACCAGTAATGAGTGATGAATTCTGGGAAAGTCAGCATCCAAACTCTCCAATGTTCACACCGTTGCAGCAAATACCTCAGTCCCCTGCACAAACTGTTCAAATGGGCTCTGAAGAAACTCACCCCACTTCATCTGTACGTGAAGAAATTCCAGCCATTAGTGCTGAAGAAACTGCTGCTGCTGAACATCTGAAGACGCAGACTACCACCAAAGAGGAACCAGAAATTCCTCAGCCTGGAGAACCTGTGATTGAGATTCCTGAGGTCGTGATGCAACTCACTGACACTCCTCTACCCAAGCCAAAGGATCCATTCTCCAGGAAGCAAAAGTTCAAGGCTGATGATTTCTTCGGCGAGCATGTATTCTTCGAAGACTACAACCCTTATAACTCTGCTCGCATTAGGAAGAGGTGTTTCTGGATAGCCAGCCAAGCCAATTTCTATTCCTCAGTGCTGTTCAACAAAAACAAAATCTTCTACCATGAGCACATTCCTCACGTGGATATGGAATCTCTGCCGTGCTTCATGCTAGTCCTCAGTGTTCTTCATGATGCTGGACTATTGAACTTCTATTCTGACATCTGCGATTGGAATGAAGAACTGATTCTTCAATTTTATGCGACGCTGCACATCACAGGAGATTCTGAAGATGTGAATTCATGGGTGCTGGACTAGATGTCTGAGAACACTCACTACACAGCACCAGCTACTGAATTGCTTCGTGCCTTACCACTCAGACCTCCCCTTGAAGAAGCTCGTTGCATTTACAGTGAACCTGAGCTTAAAAATCACTACATGCAAATTCTGATGAAACCTTTGAAGCCAGTTCAGGCCCCACGAACCAAATTCCTTGTGAAGGAATTACTTTATGTGCCCAGAACTGTCTATCACATTCTAACGAGGACAATGAGTCCCATCAAAGGCCACGACTCATCTGATGAGGAAATTGTTGGCATCATGAAGAATCTGGTATTCAATATCGTCCATGGCATTCCTGTCAATTATCACAATTTCTTCATGAGGACTCTGGCAAATGTTGCACTTTCTCCGTTTGAGCTGAAGCCTTATGCTCCCTGGATTATGAGATTCCTCGGGACAAGGTCTTCACTCAACTACAAAGCTGATTTTCATAATCACCTCAGCTACTTGCCCTCGATTGAAGCCCTCAAGCAGACCTATTCGTCAGTTGATGAAAAGGGCAAGGCACCAGCTATTATAGATGAAGGCATTCGTCCATTGGATGGACAATTTCACAAAGCTGCATCTTATTCCACCATTGATGACTCTGCCACACATGACTCTGCCAATGCACCCAAGTCTACTCCTCAAGCCACTGCTCCTCTGTGATGACTGATCGTGAGCTTCTACTTAGTCTTCACCAGAAGGTGGATTGAAACTATAAATGGGTTAAGCGTCAGTTTGGTTCATTTCTTCACAACATGACTGCTATGCACAATGAAGTGAAGAAAAACAATTACTACTTCCATGAAGTTTTCGGTCGCACCTGGGCCATTCTGTCACATCTGTATGGTGAAGAAGATCTAAAGAAAATGGGTCTCAAGGAAGATTTTGACTGGTCTGCACCTCCACCGAAGAAATTCAAGAAGGTCGAGGTTCCTTCCTTGGTGACAGCTCATATTCTTCATCGCGCGACACCGATGAGAATGAAGACTTGGACGACACTGCGGTAGGCCCTTCCACCACAAACGACCCCAACAACGCTAGTGCTCCTTCATCAACTTGATATTCTTTAGGGGTGTTAGTCCTCATATTCGATCCTTTTGGTCATTTAATGACAAAGGGGGAGGATTTTGAGTTAGTCTTCAAGCGGGTCTTTCTATATGGGCGTTTTTTTGTTAAGTTATAACTCTCGTTCTTTTGAGACTTTATTGCATCGAGTTGTAAACTTAAACCCGATGGTGCTCTGATACTTTTGATATGTGTTTCTGCATGCTCATTCCTCACATATGCTAACGTACACATGCTGAATTACATCAGTCACCATATTTCATCATGCATTTCAAATTCTCATTACAATATGTCAAATGCGTGTATGAATTACAAGATATAGGGGGAGATCTCCATGATTCTACTCTTCAAGTGTGCAATGCTTCAAAAGCAAATACCTCACCATGCACATATTCAGGGGGAGTTCTACTATATCTTGCAATCAAATTCCTCAATATCAGTATTTACACTTAATATGTTTATCCCTGTTGAAAACTTAACCTATATTGTCATCAATCACCAAAAAGGGGGAGATTGTAAGTGCATCTAGTGCCCCTTAGTGATTTTGGTGTATTGAAGACTTATAGGTTAAGGGACTAATGCGTTTGTGAGTGTACACAAGTATATAAGTCTATGAGGAGTTTGATATTAACAGAGAAAGTCGACCCCTAAAAATGAAGTTCTTCGACTGAAGACTTTGGATTTCTGAAGACTTTCCGAAGAGTTTGAAAGTGAACAAATTGGTGTGACCTTGAAGACTTGGTATTCATTCGAGGAACATGAAGCGTGAAGACTTTTGTTTTCGTAGTTTCATTTTCTCTTTCTTGAGTCATAGGAAACACCGTACTGTTAAAGGGGGTCAAGGAAATACTAAGGAAAAATTTCCATGTGATGCTCAACTCAAAATCCTACACCTACAAATCCCTTCGAGTGAAGCCATTGGAAATCTCATACAGTCCAGTCATATTCTTCAGTGATAGAGATGAAGTTCTTCTGGTCTCTGAGGAATTTGTTCTGACTGAGGAGTTAGGAATTCGCCAGTGCGGATTACCTACACAGTGAGGGACATGATAGCCCTGAGGATTTTGCTACTCAAAATTCCGACCGTTGCTGTGCTATGAGCCAGCTGTCCCAAAATATCTATCCACCTAACGGTCATATCATTGAAGGGCATTTATGTCTTATCATGTCGCGCTGCTCCCTAGGCTATAAATAGCCGCCCCTACAACCACTAGCTGGTTGGCTGCTCCGAGAGAAACTGCACTTATCATTTGAGAGCAACCCATCCTCCAAGGATTTTGAGCGAAAATCATCAAGTGAGGAAAACCCAAACCCAAACACCTACAAACCCCAAGTGATTGAGCATCACTGAAGAGATTGATCCTGCGTGGATCCGACGCTTGTTACCTTTGAAGATTCTGCTTCTTCCAGAAGGTTAGGCGTCATGGTATAGAGCATCCAAGAGGAATTATGGATCACCGAGTGACCAAGTTTGTGAAGGTTCGGAAGTCACCTGAAGACTTACCACGAGTGATTGGGCGATGTCTGTGTGACCTTAGCTCAAGGGGAATACGGTGAGGACTGGGTGTCCTAAGCTGCGTGTTCAGGACTGGGTGTCCGGGACTGTGTGTCCTCAGGTTTAAATACCTAGCCGCCCTAACCAGATGTACAACTAAGACAACAGTTGGAACAGGTCTACCAAATCATTGTCTTCACCAAGCTTACTGGTTCTATTTCCTCAACTCTTTCATTTCCTCATAACTGTGTTGTGTGCTTGTTCATATCTGTGCTTGAAGACTTTGACTGAAGATTTTCTCAATTTCCTCAGTTCAAATTTCTTCAGTCTGTTTGTCTTCATCCTGTGCTATCTTGTGTTTACACTTTCTATACTCTGTGCCTGTCTTCATTTCATCATGATGACTATGCTTGTGTTCTGTTATGTTTACTTTTGAGTACTTATTCCGCTGCTAGCAGTTCTTCGCTAAGGAATTTCCTCACCTGCAAATTCCTTAGTGAAGAATTCATAAAAAACGCCTATTCACCCCCCTCTAGTCGATATAACGCACTTTCACCTACCGGTCTCACTGCTACTCATCAGTGATGTCACATCAATGGGTAGTAAGTGAGGCGTAGATCTTGAATCACTATAGTAATCAATTACTCCCTCCGTCTCAAAATAAGTGACTCAAATTTATACTATATTTAGTTCAAAGTTAGTGTAAAGTTGAGTCACTTATTTCGGGACGGAGGGAGTATGAAGATATTGTTTTTAGTGGGAGCGCTCTAGTTAATTGTTAATTAGTTGCATTATTTTTTAACAAAGTTTAAATGAATTTGCATTATATGTTGTAAATATGCCACACAATACCACCTTTAAGTTAGCACCTATGCTTGAGAAAGAAAAACTTAGTGCATATGAAAATAGCTTTGTGGACTAGTTTCATAATCTGAGAATCGTTCTCAAGAGTGCTAAGAAAGAACATGTTCTTAATAAGGCGTTCGATAAAATGCTACAAAGAGAGAAAGAGGGAGGAAGAATAAGAAGGCCAAGTCTAAGTGTTTACACGGCTTCTCTACCCAACTCAGCCCGACAGGCGGCCCCGACCAATTAGTGATGTCATCCAAGTCAATAGCATTTACCGAAAAATGCTCACACCCCGCTTTATATATAAAGCAACAACCAATCCAGCATACAACTCAACACACATCAGCCGACACCACAACACACACACACACAAGGCAAGATAGAAGGGTGACAAGAACGACTATAAGCACCCGAGTACACCAAGCACACTACCAGCAAAAACTGAAGGAAATATGCCCTATAGGCAATAATAAATTTGTTATTTTATATTTCCTTATATCATGATAAATGTTTATTATTCATGTTAGAATTAAACTTGATACATGCGTGGATACATAGATGAAGCACAATGTCCCTAGTAAGCCTCTACTAGACTAGCCCATTAATCAAAGATGGTTAAGTTTCCTAGCCATGGACATGTGTTGTCATTTAATGAACGGGATCACATCATTAGGAGAATGATGTGATGGACAAGACCCATCTGTTAGCTTAGCATAATGATCGTTAAATTTTATTGCTATTTCTTTCTTCATGTCATATACATACTCCTTTGACTATAGGATTATGCAACTCCCAGATACCGTAGGAATACCTTGTGTGCTATCAAACATCACAACGTAAATGGGTGATTATAAAGATGCTCTACAGGTATCTCCGAAAGTGTTTGTTCGATTGGCATAGATCAAGATTAGGATTTGTCACTCCACGTTTCGGAGAGGTATCTCTGGGCCCTCTCGGTAATGCACATCATAATAAGCCTTTCAAGCAATGTGACTAATGAGTTAGCTGCGGGATGATGTATTACGAAACGAGTAAAGAGACTTGTCGGTAATGAGATTGAACTAGGTATGAAGATACCGATGATTGAATCTCGGGCAAGTAACATACCGATGACAAAGGGAATAACATATGTTATCATTACGGTACGACCGATAAAGATCTTCATAGAATATGTGGGAACCAATATAAGCATCCAGGTTCCGATGTTGGTTATTGACTGGAGAGGTGTCTCGGTCATGTCTACATAGTTCTCGAACTCTAGGGTCCGCACGCTTAACGTTCAATGACGATTTTGTATTATATGAGTTATGTGATTTGGTGACCGAATGTTGTTCGAAGTCCCAGATGAGATCACAAACATGACAAGGAGTCTCGAAATGGTCGAGAGGTAAAGATTCATATATAGGACGATAGTATTCGGACACCGGAAGTGTTTCAGGGGTACCGGGTACGTATCGGGTCACCGGAAGGGGTTCCGGGCAACCCCCGGCAAACTACATGGGCCTAATGGGCCAAGAGAGGGACATACCAGCCCCTAAGGGGCTGGTGCACCCCCTATAGGCCGAAATAAGGGGAAAGGAAAGTAGAGAAGGGAGAAGGAAGGGGGGGGGGATTCGGCCTCCCCCTTTCCTTCCCCTCCCCCCTCTCTTTCCTTCTCCCTTCGACACTTATGAAGGGGGAGGCCGACTTGTAGGAGGCGCCCAAGTAGGATTACTCCTACCTGGGGCGCCCCTTCCAGCCCCTATCCCTCTCCCACCTATATATATATATATATGTGGGGGGGCACCGCTAGAACATACAACATCGATTCCTAGCCATGTGCAGCGCCCCCTCCATAGTTTACGCCTCCGGTCATATTCATGTAGTGCTTAAGCGAAGCCCTGCGCGGATCACTTCACCATCACCGTCACCATGCCGTTGTGCTGACGCAACTCTCCCTTGACACTTTGCTGGATCAAGAGTTCAAGGGACATCATCGAGTTGAACGTGTGCGGAACTCGGAGGTGCCGTACGTTCGGTGCTTGATCGGTCGGAACGAGAAAAAGTTCGACTACATCAACCGCGTTGTCAAATGCTTCCGCTTTCGGTCTATGAGGGTACATGGACACACTCTCCCCCCTCTCGTTTCTCTGCATCTCCTAGATAGATCTTCCATGAACGTAGGATTTTTTTTGAAATTGCATGCTATGTTTCCCAACAGTGGCATCCGAGCCAGGTCTATGCGTAGATGATATGCACGAGTAGAACACAAAGAGTTGTGGGCGGTGATCGTTGTACTGCTTACCACCAATGTCTTATTTTGATTCGGCGGTATTGTTGGATGAAGCGGCCCAGACCAACCTTACATGACCTAGTTCATGAGACCGGTTCCACCGACAGGCATGCAACTAGTTCTGCATAAAGGTGGCTGGTGGGTGTCTGTTTCTCCAACTTCAGTTGAATCAAATTTGACTGTGTCTGGTCCTTGTTGAAGGTTAAAACAACAAACTTGATAAATCACTATTGTGGTTTTGATGCATAGGTAAGAACGGTTCTTGCTAGAAGCCCGTAGCAGCCACGTAAAACTTGCGACAACAAAGTAGAGGACGTCTAACTTATTTTTGTAGGGCATGTTGTGATGTGATATGGTCAAGACATGATGTGATATACATTTTTGTATGAGATGATCATGTTTTGTGAAAGTCACTGGCAACCGGCATGAGCCTTATGGTTGTCTCTTTATTGTATGAAATGCAAACACCATGTAATTGCTTTACTTTATCACTATGTGTTAGCAATAGTTGTAGAAGCAATAGTTGGTGAGACGACCACGACACTATGATGGAGATCAATGTGTCAAGCCGGTGACAACGGAGATCATGACGGTGCTTTGGAGATGGAGATCAAAGGCACATGATGATGATGGCCATATCATGTCACATATTTTCATTGCATGTGATGTTTATTTTTTTATGCATCTTATTTTGCTTAGTACGGTGGTAGCATTATAAGATGACCCCTTACTAAAAATTTCAAGGTATAACTATTCTCCCTGAGTATGCACCGTTGCGACAGTTCGTCGTGCTAAGACACCATGTGATGATCGGGTGTGATAGGCTCGACGTTCACATACAACGGGTGCAAGACAATTTTGCACATGCGGAATACTCGAGTTAAACTTGACGAGCCTAGCATGTACAGACATGGCCTTGGAACACTGGAGACCGAAAGGCCGAACGTGAATCATATAGTAGATATGATCAACATAGAGATGTTCACCATTGAACACTACTCCATCTCACGTGATGATCGGACATGGTTTAGTTGATTTGGATCACATGATCATTTAGATGACTCGAGGGATGTCTATCTAAGTGGGAGTTCTTAAGTAATATGATTAATTGAACTTAATTTATCATGAACTTAGTCCTGGTAGTGTTTGCATATCTATGTTGTAGATCAATAGCTCGTGTTGTAGCTCCCCTATGTTTTTTATATGTTCCTAGAGAAAACTAAGTTCAAAGATGATAGTAGCAATGATGCGGACTGGGTCGATGATCTGAGGATTATCCTCATTGCTGCACAGAAGAATTATGTCCTTGATGCACCGCTAGGTGACAGATCTATTGAGGAGCAGATGCAGACGTTATGAACGTTTCGCAAGCTCGATATGATGACTACTTGATAGTTTAGTGCGCCATGCTTTATAGCTTAGAACCGGGACTTCAAAAATGTTTTGAATGCCACAGAGCATATGAGATGTTCTAAGAGCTGAAATTGGTATTTCAAACTCATGCCCATATCGAGAGGTATGAGACCTGTGACAAGTACTTTGCCTACAAGATGGAGGAGAATAGCTCAACCAGTGAGCATGTGCTCAAAATGTCTGGGTACAACAATCACTTGAATCAAGTGAGAGTTAATCAGATAAGATAGTGATTGACAAAGTTCTCTAGTCACTATCACCAAGATACTAGAACTTCGTGAAGAACTATAAAATGCAATGGATGACAAAAATGATTCCAAAGCTTGTCGCGATGCTGAAATCGGCGAAGGTAGAAATCAAGAAATAGCATCAAGTGTTGATGGTTAACAAGACCACTAGTTTCAAGAAAAAGGGCAAGGGAAAGAAAGGGAACTTGAAGATGAATGGCAAGCAAGTTTCCACTCCCGTGAAGAAGCCCAAAGCTATACCCAAGCCCAAAACTAAGTGCTTCTACTGCAAAGTAAATGGCCACTGGAAGTGGAACTACCCCAAATACTTGGCGGATAAGAAGGATGGCAAAGTGAACAAAGGTATATTTGATATACATGTTATTGGTGTGTACTTTACTAGTGTTCATAGTAACCCCTGCGTATTTGATACCGGTTCAGTTGCTAAGGTTAGTAACACGAAACAAAAGTTGCAAAACAAACAAATACTAGTTAAGGGCGAGGTGAAGATTGATATGTCTCCAACGTATCTATAATTTTTGATTGTTCCATGCTATTATATTATCAACTTTGGATGTTTATGGGCTTTATTATACACTTTTATATTATTTTTGGGACTAACCTATTAACCCAGAGCCCAATGCCAGTTTCTGTTTTTTTCCTTGTTTTAGAGTATCGCATAAAAGGAAAATCAAACGGAGCCCATTGACCTAAAACTTCACAGAACTTATTTTTGGAAGGAAAGCAACCCGGGAGACTTGGAGTCCATGTAAGGGAAGCAACGAGGAAGCCACGAGGCAGGGGCGCTCACACACCCCCCTGGGCGCACCCTCCACCCTCGTGGGCCCCTCGTGGCTCCCCTGACATATTTCTTCCGCCTATATATATATATATATATATATATATATATCCATATACCCTAAAATGATCAGGGAGCACAATAGATCGGGAGTTCCGCCGCCAGAAGCCTCCGTAGCCACCGAAAACCAATCTAGACCCGTTCTGGCACCCTGCCGGAGGGGGCAATCCCTCTTCGATGGTCATCTTCATCATCCCGGTGCTCTCCATGACGAGGAGGGAGTAGTTCACCCTCGGGGCTGAGGGTATGTACCAGTAGCCATGTGTTTGATCTCTCTCTCTCTCTCGTGTTCTTGATTTGGCACGATCTTGATGTATCGCGAGCTTTGCTATTATAGTTGGATCTTATGTTTCTCCTCCCCCTCTACTCTCTTGTAATGGATTGAGTTTCCCCTTTGAAGTTATCTTATCGGATTGAGTCTTTAAAGATTTGAGAACACTTGATGTATGTCTTGCCGTGTGTATCTGTGGTGACAATGGGATATCACGTGATTCACTTGATGTATGTTTTGCTGATCAACTTGCGGGTTCCGCCCATGAACCTATGCATAGGGGTTGGCACACGTTTTCGTCGTGATTCTCTGGTACAAACTTCGGGGCGCTCTTTAAGGTTCTATGTGTTGGTTGAATAGATGAATCTGAGATTGTGTGATGCATATCGTATAATCATACCCACGGATACTTGAGGTGACATTGGAGTATCTAGGTGACATTAGGGTTTTGGTTGATTTGTGTCTTAAGGTGTTATTCTAGTACAAACTCTAGGGCTGTTTGTGACACCTATAGGAATAGCCCAACAGATTGATTGGAAAGAATAACTTTGAGGTGGTTTCGTACCCTACCATAATCTCTTCGTTTGCTCTCCGCTATTAGTGACTTTGGAGTGACTCTTTGTTGCATGTTAAGGGATAGTTATGTGATCCAATTATGTTATTATTGTTGAGAGGACTTGCACTAGTGAAAGTATGAACCCTAGGCCTTGTTTCAACGCATTGCAATACCGTTTACGCTCACTTTATCATTAGTTACCTTGCTGTTTTTATATTTTCATATTACAAAAAACTATTATCTACTATCCATATTGCACTTGTATCACCATCTCTTCGCCGAACTAGTGCACCTATACAATTTACCATTGTATTGGGTGTGTTGGGGACACAAGAGACTCTTTGTTATTTGGTTGCAGGGTTGCTTGAGAGAGACCATCTTCATCCTACGCCTCCTACGGATTGATAAACCTTAGGTCATCCACTTGGGGGAAATTTGCTACTATCCTACAAACCTCTGCACTTGGAGGCCCAACAACGTCTACAAGAAGAAGGTTGTGTAGTAGACATCAAGCTCTTTTCTGGCTCCGTTGCCGGGGAGGTGAGTGCTTGAAGGTATATCTTTAGATCTTGCAATCGAGTCTTTTAGTTTCTTGTTTTATCACTAGTTTAGTTTATAAAAGAAAATAAAAAAATGGAATTGAGTTTGTCTCATACGCTTCATCTTTTTAATATCTTTCGTGAGTATGATGGAAAGGAAAATTGTGCCAAAGTGTTAGAAAAAGAATGCATTAAAATGTTTGGCACTAAATCTTTGAATGATCAGCATGATTGCAATGTTGTTAGTATGAACTCTTTGAATATCCATAGTACTAATGATGATTGCACTAGTTATGATGAAAATGTCTCCTATAAACATGTCAATTTTTGTGGAGTGCATTGGGTTTGTAAGTACACACCAAATAGGGAAGATAGATATTGCATGAGGCATAAGTACTTAGAAACTAAATTTTTGCAAGAAAGGCTAGATGATTGTGCTGAAAATTTAAATTTCCTTGGCCGTACCTGTGGACTTTGCAATGAACGGGATCATTTAGCTATCCCATGCAAATTGTTTCATGATCTAATCGTGTCCAAAAATTGTGATGACTTGATTTCCCTTGCACATTATAATGAACTTAGTTTGCTTATGGGCTATGAATAAATGAAACGTATAACTAACTATCTTCCAGAATTTGCCCATTATAAACTTCTTGGATTTGATCTAGAGGAAATTTATATGTATTGTGCGGTGAATTGCATTGAAAATCCTTATATTGCCAATTACATAAAGAAAAGAAAACAAATAGAAGATGAAGAGAACACTAATGAAAGGGAAGAGACTTCCCAATATTCTCCTATTATTTCTTATGATGAATCAGGTAACGAGGAGGAGCCGTCTATCCAACCAATCTCATTAATAAGGAGCACCAAAAAGGGGATTGAACCCACACATGATGTGGTGAAGAAAAAGAAAAGAAAAAGGAAGAGAGGTAAAAAGATATCTCTCCCAAATAATGTTGCTCCTATTACTATTGTGCCTCATGAAAATATAATTGTGGAAGATAACGATACTTCTTATGATCTTGAAAATCTTTTTGGCACTTGCTAGGAAGAATATGATAATTGCTATACTATTGGTGCTATCCATACTATTAATGATGAGAGTGATTATGCTTATGATATGAAAAGGCCCAAGCTTGGGGATGCTATGTTTGATGAAGATGATGTTTTTGAGAATATATTTGCTGCAATTAATGTTTGTCCCAAGCTTGGGGATGCTACGTTTAATGAAGATGATATTTTTAGTCTCCCAAGTTTTGATATGCAAATTTATAATGATGATAGCATGCCTCCTACTTATGGTGATTATTGTGATGATACTTATGCTATAAAAAGTAGTGATTATATTTATAAAACTTATAATGATTATGATTACCCTTTTTCTGGACATTACTCTTTTAATGTGGAAACAATTTATAGTATTCGAGTCTCTTATGATACTCCGACTATTCCGAATGAGAAGAATTTTGCTTATGTGGAGAGTAATAAAAATTATATGCTTGTAGATCATGAAAAGAATGCTTTAGGTGCTAGTTATATTGTTGAATTCATTCATTATGCTACTGAAAATTATTATGAGGGAGGAATATATGCTTCTAGGAATTGCAATAATATCAAGTTTCCTCTCTATGTGCTTAAAGTTTTGAAGTTATGCTTGTTTTGCCTTTCTATGCTAGTTGATTATTGTTCCCATAAGTTGTTTGCTCACAAAATCCCTATGTATAGGAAGAGGGTTATACTTAAATGTGCTAGTCATATTCTTCATGATGCTCTCTTTATGTTTCAATTCTTATCCTTTATGTGAGCATCATTGAAATCATCATGCCTAGCTAGGGGCGTTAAACGATAGCGCTTGTTGGGAGGCAACCCGATTTTATTTTTGTCCCTTGCTTTTTGCTCCTATTTAGTAATAAATAATTTATCTAGCCTCTGTTATGATTGAGTTTTTATGTTTTAATTAGTGTTTGTGCCAAGTAGAACCGTTGGGAAGACTTGGGGAAAGTCTTGTTGATCATGCTGTAAAAAACAGAAACTTTAGCGCTCACGAGATTTGCTGCCATGTTTTACTGGAGAGTGATATTTAGTTAATTATTTTTGCAGATTACTGATAGATGAATTACTCACGTCCAGAAATTTATTTGAGAATTTTATGAGTTCCAGAAGTATACGTTTAATCCAGATTACTACAGACTGTTCTGTTTTTGACAGATTCTGTCTTCATCGTGTTGTTTGCTTATTTTGATGAATCTATGAGTACTATCGGATGGTATGAACCATAGAGAACTTGGAATACAGTAGATATTAAACCAATATGAATTTATAATGAGTTCATTGCAGTACCTTATGATGGTGATTTGCTTTCTTATACTAACGGAGCTTACGAGTTTTCTGTTAAGTTTTGTGTTGTGAAGTTTTCAAGTTTTGGGTAAAGATTCGATGGACTATGGAATAAGGAGTGGCAAGAGCCTAAGCTTGGGGATGCCCAAGGCACCCCAAGGTAATATTCAAGGACAACAAAAAGCCTAAGCTTGGGGATGCCCCGAAAGGCATCCCCTCTTCCGTCTTCGTTCATCGGTAACTTTACTTGGAGCTATATTTTTATTCGCCACATGATATGTGTTTTGCTTGGAGCGTCAATTTATTTTATTTTGCTTTGCTTGCTGTTTGAATAAAATACCAAGATCTGAAATTATTAAATGTTAGAGAGTCTTCATATAGTTGCATAATTATTCGACTACTGATCGGTCTTCACTTATATCTTTCGAAGTAGTTTGTCATTTGCTCTAGTGCTTCACTTATATCTTTTAGAGCACGGTGGTGGTTTTATTTTGTAGAAATTAAAGAACTCTCATGCTTCACTTATATCATTTTGAGAGTCTTAAATAGCATGGTAATTTGCTTCAATAATCCTAATATGCTAGGCATCCAAGAATAGTAAAAACTTTCATATAGAGTATTGAATACTAAGAGAAGTTTGATGCTTGATGATTGTTTTGAGATATGGAGGTAATAATATCAAAGTCATGCTAGTTGAGTAGTTGTGAATTTGAGAAATGCTTGTGTTGAAGTTTGCAAGTCCCGTAGCATGCATGCATGGTAAACATTGTGTAACAAATTTGAAACATGAGGTGCTATTTGATTGTCTTCCTTATGAGTGGCGGTCGGGGACGAGCGATGGTCTTTTCCTACCAATCTATCCCCCTAGGAGCATGCGCGTAGTGCTTGGTTTTTGATGACTTGTAGATTTTTGCAATAAGTATGTGAGTTCTTCATGACTAATGTTGAGTCCATGGATTGTACGCACTCTCACCCTACCATCATTGCTAGCCTCTTCGGTACCGTGCATTGCCCTTTCTCACATTGAGAGTTGGTGCAAACTTCGCCGGTGCATCCAAACCCCGTGATATGATACGCTCTTTCACAACTAAACCTCCTTATATCTTCCTCAAAACATCCACCATACCTACCTATTATGGCATTTCCATAGCCATTCCGAGATATATTGCCATGCAACTTTCCACCATTCCGTTTATCATGACACATTCATCATTGTCATATTGCTTAGCATGATCATGTAGTTGACATAGTATTTGTGGCAAAGCCACCGTTCATAATTTTTTCATACATGTCACTCTTGGTTCATTGCATAACCCGGTACACCGCCAGAGGCATTCATATAGAGTCATATCTTGTTCTAAGTATCGAGTTGTAATTATTGAGTTGTAAATAAATAGAAGTGTGATGACCATCATTCATAGAGCATTGTCCTAAAAAGGCCAAATAAAAAAATAAAAAAATAAAAAATAAAAGGGACAATGCTACTATCCTTTTTCCACACTTGTGCTTCAAAGTAGCACCATGATCTTTATGATAGAGAGTCTCTTGTTTTGTCACTTTCATATACTAGTGGGAATTTTTCATTATAGAACTTGGCTTGTATATTCCAACAATGGGCCTTCTTAAGTGCCCTAGGTCTTCGTGAGCAAGCAAGTTGGATGCACACCCACTTAGTTCTTTTGTTGAGCTTTCATACATTTATAGCTCTGGTGCATCCGTTGCATGGCAATCCCTACTCCTTGCATTAGCATCAATCGATGGGCATCTCCATAGCTCATTGATTAGCCTCGTTGATGTGAGAATTTCTCCTTTTTGTCTTCTCCACATAACCCCCATCATCATATTTTATTCCACCCATAGTGCTATGTCCATGGCTCGCGCTCATATATTATGTGAAAGTTTATAGGTTTGAGATTACTAAAGTATGAAACAATTGCTTGGCTTGTCATCGGGGTTGTGCATGATGAGAGCATTCTTATGTGACGAAAATGGAGCATGACTAAACTATATGATTTTGTAGGGATGAACTTTCTTTGGCCATGTTATTTTGAGAAGACATAATTGCTTTGTTAGTATGCTTGAAGTATTATTATTTTTATGTCAATATGAACTTTTATCTTGAATCTTTCGGATCTGAATATTCATGCCACAATTAAGAAGAATTACATTGAAATTATGTCTAGTAGCATTCCACATCAAAAATTCTGTTTTTATCATTTACCTACTCGAGGACGAGCAGGAATTAAGCTTGGGGATGCTGATACGTCTCCAACGTATCTATAATTTTTGATTGTTCCATGCTATTATATTATAAACCTTGGATGTTTATGGGCTTTATTATACACTTTTATATTATTTTTGGGACTAACCTATTAACCCAGAGCCCAGTGGCAGTTTCTGTTTTTTCCTTGTTTTAGAGTATCGCAGAAAAGAAAAATCAAACGGAGTCCAATTGACCTGAAACTTCAAGGAACTTATTTTTGGAAGGAAAGCAACCCGGAAGACTTGGAGTCCACGTAAGGGAGGAACGAGGAAGCCACAAGGCAGGGGGCGCGCCCATCCCCCTGGCCGCACCCTCCACCCTCGTGGGCCCCTCGTGGCTCCCCTGACGTATTTCTTCCGCCTATATATATCCATATACCCTAAAACGATCGGGGAGCACAATAGATCAAGAGTTCCGCCGCCAGAAGCCTCCGTAGCCACCGAAAACCAATCTAGACCCGTTCCGACACCCTGCCGGAGGGGGCAATCCCTCTCCGGTGGCCATCTTCATCATCCCGGCGCTCTCCATGACGAGGAGGGAGTAGTTCACCCTCGGGGCTGAGGGTATGTACCAGTAGCTATGTGTTTGATCTCTCTCTCTCTCTCGTGTTCTTGATTTGGCACGATCTTGATGTATCGCGAGCTTTGCTATTATAGTTGGATCTTATGTTTCTCCTCCCCCTCTACTCTCTTGTAATGGACTGAGTTTCCCCTTTGAAGTTATCTTATCGGATTGAGTCTTTAAAGATTTGAGAACACTTGATGTATGTCTTGCCGTGCGTATCTGTGGTGACAATGGGATATCACGTGATTCACTTGATGTATGTTTTGCTGATCAACTTGCGGGTTCCGCCCATGAACCTATGCATAGGGGTTGGCACACATTTTCATCGTGATTCTCTGGTAGAAACTTTGGGGCACTCTTTGAGGTTCTATGTGTTGGTTGAATAGATGAATCTAAGATTGTGTGATGCATATCGTATAATCATACCCACGGATACTTGAGGTGACATTGGAGTATCTAGGTGACATTAGGGTTTTGGTTGATTTGTGTCTTAAGGTGTTATTCTAGTACGAACTCTAGGGCTGTTTGTGACACCTATAGGAATAGCCAACGGATTTATTGGAAAGAATAACTTTGAGGTGGTTTCGTACCCTACCATAATCTCTTCATTTGCTCTCCGCTATTAGTGACTTTGGAGTGACTCTTTGTTGCATGTTAAGGGATGGTTATATGATCCAATTATGTTATTATTGTTGAGAGGACTTGCACTAGTGAAAGTATGAACCCTAGGCCTTGTTTCAACGCATTGCAATACTGTTTACGCTCACTTTTATCATTAGTTACCTTGCTGTTTTTATATTTTCAGATTACAAAAATTATTATCTACTATCTATATCGCACTTGTATCACCATCTCTTCGCCGAACTAGTGCACCTATAAAATTTACCATTGTATTGGGTGTGTTGGGGACACAAGAGACTCTTTGTTATTTGGTTGCAGGGTTGCTTGAGAGAGACCATCTTCATCCTACGCCTCCTACGGATTGATAAACCTTAGGTCATCCACTTGAGTGAAATTTGCTACTGTCCTATAAACCTCTGCACTTGGAGGCCCAACAACGTCTACAAGAAGAAGGTTGTGTAGTAGACATCAACGATGTGTGTTGGAAGTGATTTCAAGGTTGATAAGATCACCATCACACACTCTCTCTACCTTCAGGATTAGTGTTGGACCTAAATAAATGTTATTTGGTGTTTGCGTTGAGCATGAATATGATTGGATCATGTTTATTGCGATAGGTTTATTCATTTAAGTCAGAAAATAATTGTTGTTCTGTTTACATGAATAAAACCTTCTATGGTCATACACCTAATGTAAATGGTTTATTGAATCTCGCTCGTAGTGATACACATATTCATAATATTGATGCCAAAAGATGCAAAGTTGATAATGATAGTGCAACATATTTGTGGCACAGCCGTTTAGGTCATATTGGTGTAAAGCGCATGAAAAAACTCCATGCAGATGGGCTTTTGGAATCACTTGATTATGAATCATTTGATACTTGCGAACCATGCCTCATTGGCAAGATGACTAAAACTCCATTCTCCAGAACAATGGAGCGAGCTAATGACTTATTGGAAATAATACATACCGATGTATGCGGTCCGATGAGTGTTGAGGCTTGCAGCGGGTATCATTATTTTCTGACCTTCACAGATGATTTGAGCAGATATGGGTATATCTACTTAATGAAACACAAGTCTGAAACATTTGAAAAGTTCAAAGAATTTCAGAGTGAAATGCATAATCATCATAACAAGAAAATAAAATTTCTATGATCTGGTCGCGGAGGCAAATATTTGAGTTATGAGTTTGGCCTTCATTTAAAACAATGTGGAATAGTTTCACAACTCACGCCACCTGGAGCACCATAGCGTAATGGTGTGTCCGAACGCCGTAAACATACTTTATTAGATATGGTGCGATCTATGATGCCTCTTACCGATTTACCACTATCATTTTGGGGTTATGCATTAGAGACAGCTACATTCACGTTAAATAGGGCACCGTCTAAATCCGTTTAGATGACACCGTATGAACTATGGTTTGGCAAGAAACCTAAGATGTCGTTTCTTAAAGTTTGGGGTTGCGATGCTTATGTGAAAAAGCTTCAGCCTGATAAGCTCGAACCCAAACCGGAGAAGTGCGTCTTCATAGGATACCGAAAAGAAACTGCTGGATATACCTTCTATCACAGATCCGAAGGCAAGATCTTTGTTGCTAAGAATGGATCCTTTCTAGAGAAGGAATTTCTCTTGAAAGAAGTGAGTGGGAGGAAAGTAGAACTTGATGAGGTAATTGTACCTTCTCTCAAATTGGAAAGTAGCACATCAGTGAAATCCGTTCTCGTGATGCCTACACCAACTAGAGAGGAAGCTAATGATGATGATCATGAAACATTGGATCAAGTTACTACTAGATCTCGTAGGTCGAACAAAGCATGTTCTGCACCAGAGTGGTACGGTAATCCTGTCCTGGAAGTCATGTTATTAGACTGTGGCAAACCTACGAACTATGAAGAAACTATGATGAGCCCACGTTCCAACAGATGGCTTGAGGCCATGAAATCTGAGATAGGATCCATGTATGAGAACAAAGTGTGGACTTCGGTGGACTTGCCCAATAATCGGCAAGCCATTGAGAATAAATGGATCTTTAAAAGGAAGACGGACACTGATGGTAGTGTTACTATCTACAAAGCTCGACTTGTCGCAAAAGGTTTTCGACAAGTTCAAAGGTGTTGACTACGATGAGATTTTCTCACCCGTATCGATGCTTAAGTCTGTCCGGATCATATTAGCAATTGCCGCATTTTATGAAATCTGGCAAATGGATGTGAAAACTGCATTCCTTAATGGATTTCTTAAAGAAGAGTTGTATATGATACAACCAGAAGGTTTTGTCAATCCTAGAGGTACTAACAAAATGTTCAAGCTCCAGCGATCCATTTATGGACTGGTGCAAGCATCTCAGAGTTGGAATATACGCTTTGATGAGTTGATCAAAGCATATAGTTTTATACAAACTTCAGTGAAGCCTGTATTTACAAGAAAGTGAGTGGGAGCACTACAGCCTTTCTGATAAGTATATGTGAATGACATATTGTTGATCGGAAATGATGTAGAATTTTCTGGAAAGCATAAAGGAGTGTTTGACAGGAGTTTTTCAAAGAAAGACCTAGGTGAAGCTGCTTACATATTGGGCATCAAGATCTATAAAGATAGATCAAGACGCTTGATAAGACTTTCGATGAGTGCTTACCTTGATAAGATTTTGAAGGAGTTTAAAATGGATCAGTCAAAGAAGGAGTTCTTGCCTGAGTTGTAAGGTATGGAGTTGAGTAAGACTCAAAACCCGACCACGACAGAAGATAGTGAGAGAATGAAAGTCATTCCCTATGCCTCAGCCATAGGTTCTATAAAGTATGCCATGTTTTATACCAGACCTATTGTGTACCTTGCCATGAGTTTGGCAAGGGGGTACAATAGTGATCCAGGAGTAGATCACTGGACAATGGTTAAAATTATCCTTAGGTACCTAAAGAGGACTAAGGAAATGTTTCTCGGTTATGGAGGTGACAAAGAGTTCGTCGTAAAGGGTTATGTCGATGCAAGCTTGACACTGATACGGATGACTCTGAGTCTCAATCTGCTTACATATTGAAAGTGGAAGCAATTAGATAGAGTAGCTCCATGCAGAGCATTGTAGACATAGAAATTTGCAAAATACATACGGATCTGAATGTGCCAGACCCGTTGACTAAACTTCTCTCACAAGCAAAACATGATCACACCTTAGCACTCCTTGGGTGTTAATCACATAGTGGTGTGAACTAGATTTTTGACTCTAGTAAACCCTTTGGGTGTTAGTAACATGGCGATGTGAACTATGGGTGTTAATCACATAAAGATGTGAACTATTGGTGTTAAATCACATGGTGATGTGAACTAGATTACTGACTCTAGTGCAAGTGGGAGACTGAAGGAAATATGCTCTAGAGGCAATAATAAAGTTGTTATTTTATATTTCCTAATATCATGATAAATGTTTATTATTCATGCTAGAATTGTATTAACCGAAAACTTGATACATGTGTGGATACATAGACAAAACACAGTGTCCCTAGTAAGCCTCTACTAGACTAGCTCGTTAATCAAAGATGGTTAAGTTTCCTAGCCATGGACATGCGTTGTCATTTGATGAACGGGATCACATCATTAGGAAAATGATGTGATGGCAAAGTCCCATCCGTTAGCTTAGCATAATGATCGTTAAGTTTTATTGCTATTGCTTTCTTCATGTCATATACATATTCCTTTGACTATGAGATTATGCAACTCCCAGACACCGGAGGAATACCTTGTGTGCTATCAAACGTCACAACGTAACTGGGTGATTATAAAGATGCTCTACAGGTATCTCCAAAGGTGTTCGTTGGGTTGGCATAGATCAAGATTAGGATTTGTCACTCCGAGTTTCAGAGAGGTATCTCTGGGCCCTCTCGGTAATGCACATCGTAATAAGCCTTGCAAGCAATGTGACTAATGAGTTAGTTGTGGGATGATGTATTACGGAACGAGTAAAGAGACTTGACGGTAACGAGATTGAACTAGGTATGAAGATACCGGCGATCGAATCTCGGACAAGTAACATACCGATGATAAAGGGAATAACATATGTTGTCATTACGGTATGACCGATAAAGATCTTCGTAGAATATGTGGGAACCAATATGAGCATCCAGGTTCCGTTGTTGGTTATTGACCGGAGAGGTGTCTTGGTCATGTCTACATAGTTCTCAAATCTGTAGGGTCCGCACGCTTAACGTTCAATGACGATTTTGTATTATATGAGTTATGTGATTTGGTGACCGAATGTTTTCGGAGTCCTGTATGAGATCACAGACATGACGAGGAGTCTCAAAATGGTCGAGAGGTAAAGATTCATATATAGGACGATAGTATTCGGACACCGGAAGTGTTTCGGGGGGCACTGGGTACGTATCGGGTCATCGGAAGGGGTTTCGGGCAACCCCCGGCAAACTATATGGGACTAATGGGCCAAAGAGGGACAGACCAGCCTCCAAGGGGCTGGTGCGCCTCCTATAGGCCGAAATAAGGGTGTAACATCCCAAATTTTCAATTTGGAATGTTATACATTAGATCATCATGCATATCATATTTTATTTTGCTTTTGGTTTTGATCCTAAAAAATTCTAAGCAACTCAAGGACCCACGGAGAGAGTTGGGGATTTCGTTATTTACATATTTGAGTTTTCTCAAATTATGTAAACAGGATCATTTGATTTTATTTATTTTATCATCAATTATTTCTATTACAAAAATATGAGAGAGGGAATAAAATGACTTTCCCAAAATATAGAAATATTGAGGATTTAATAAAAAAATCAAATAAGTTTTATTTCGGAGTTTTTCGGTATTTTTATTTGAATTTAGGAAAAATACGCGTTTTTCAAAGTTGTAGTTTGGGCCCAGATAAATGTTCACTTTATCGGGCTCGATTTTAGAAACCCGGCAAAATTTATTTCGTGATTTTTGGAGTCCGTTTAGTATTTCTTTTTATTTTTCTTCCGAGCAGAATTATTTAAAAAAAAAACCGGAACCGACTACGGGCCGTACTCGGCCAGGACTCCCTGGTCGGGCCCTTTATAAGGCGCCCGAGGCCCGAGCCGAGAGAGAGCCCAGCCGCCGCCGTCGCCGTCGCCGCCAGAGTTGCGCGCCGCCCGAGGTTCGCCGCCGCCTCGTTTTCCGTGCTGTTTAAAAAAAATCTGTTCGTCGTTTTTCTTTTTCGTCGGATTTTTCGCGGTTATTTTCTGATCGCGATTTCTGATCCGATTTTCGTTTTAGTATAACTTTTCGCTCGTTTATCGGAATCAGGCGATTCAAGCACCTGGAGTTTCGTCTCGAAACCCTCTTTCCGAATAATTAACTTAAACATGATTTTGCTACTGTAAAATTTTCCCTAGATCCAGATTAGTAGAACGAAGTTGTTTTCTTTCGCCGTTTGATTTCTTTTGCTTCGTTCGATTTGATTCTTTTTTCAAACCAGGGTTCTTAAGTTGAACTTTCTGGTTAGATCTTCTATTTGAGTTTTATCTGTGCATTAGATGAGTACTTATTGTATGCTTGTTGTGTGTCTGCGATAGAATACCCGGAGTGCGCCGCCTGTTACTTCGAATCTCTAGGTTACGCGGATCATCAGCAAGGCAAGTAACACTTTGATCATACCTTTTCTACAACCCAGTTTTATTGCATTAGATCAATCCTCACACATTGCATGATTAGGATCTAATTAAATTGTGGGATGGGAAGTAGATGAGGTAGTACCTATTACCTGTTTATTATCAAACCTTTGGGAGTTACTTCTACGTTTGCTTATTATGCCATGCTATGCTAGTAGACGTGGATTGGGTGAGTGATATCCATGACAGATGTGAGATTGATAATTAAGGGTTTATCTAAGGTGGCAACCTAACACACATCTGGGTGGATTGAGGCACCTGGGGTTTCCAGGACTTGCCTGTTTTTATTTGGACCGCCACCCAGGCCCAAAGGGATCATGAGATTATTCATACTAGAAACTTCCGTGTGCAGCCACAAGCCATTATGGGCTCTGGCATAGTTGACTAAGTTGTGCGAACTCTTACAGGGTAGACTAGCAGATGTAGGGGAAAGTAGGTGTACCGGTCTATCCGTCGTAAGGTGCTAGCGCTTCTGAAAGACTGTGTCTCGGTCATCCGTCTTCTCAAACACCCTATAGTGCGAGAAATCAAACGGAAACGATCGAGTCTTGTGGGGAAAAGTGCGCAAACCTCTGCAGAGTGTAACAAACTAATCATGGTTAGCCGTGTCCCCGGTTATGGACATCTTGAGTATCTAGTACCTGGATTATCATGTGAATCTCAACATGTTACTCTAAATTAATTTTGTGGGGTTTTAATGAAGTTACTTAATTGGGATTGAGAATGCTGTCAACCATTCTCAATGTTTAACAACCACCATGATAGTAATTAATCTTATTCCTTTGAAGTACGGAAAAATTGGCTTTACGCAAAAACAGTAACCATAGAGCTTTTCACCAGCCAAACATGCATATAGTATAGCTGTTGCATTCCATTACTCTCTATGTGTTACCTTGCCAGCATATTCCATGTGCTGACCCGTTTTCGGACTGCAATGTTAATGTTGCAGACTTTTTCAGACGATGATTAAGGAGTTTTTAGGTCGTGGTTCTATACTCAGTGATGCCGTTGGAGTTGATGGACTCACTTATCTTCCAAGCCTTCCGCTGTTATCGTTATTAGATGGCCTTAAGCCATATTTATTGTAATAAGTTCTCTTTTGAGACACTCGATGTAATAAGTGTGTGATTGCTACTCTGCTATAAATCCTCCGAGTACTGTGTGGTGTCAGCATTACTGATCCAGGGATGACACCGGAGCACAGAGATCAGACTGTTTGAGGTCTGGTCGCTACAAAGGGGGAAAGGAAAGGAGGGAAGGGAGAAGGAAAGGGGAGGATTCGACCTCCCCCTTTCCTTCCCCTCCCCCATCTCTTTCCTTCTCCCTCCCACACTTATGGAAGGGGGGAGGCCGACTTGTAGGAGGCGCCCAAGTAGGATTACTCCTACTTGGGGCGCCCCTTGTTGCCGCTCTCCCTCTCCCACCTATATATATATGGGGGGGGGGGCACCGCTAGAACATATACAACATTGATTCCTAACCGTGTGCCATGCCTCCCTCCACAGTTTACGCCCCCGGTCATATTCACGTAGTGCTTAAGCGAAGCCCTGCGCGGATCACTTCACCATCAACGTCACCACGCCGTCGTGCTGATGAAACTCTCCCTCGACACTTCGCTGGATCAAGAGTTCAAGGGACGTCATCGAGCTGAACGTGTGCAGAATTCAAAGCTGCCGTACATTCGGTGCTTGATCGGTTGGAACGAGAAGAAGTTCGACTACATCAACCGTGTTGTCAAATGCTTCCGCTTTCGGTCTTCGAGGGTACGTGGACACACTCTCCTCCTCTCGTTGCTCTGCATCTCCTAGATAGATTTTCTATGAGCGTAGGAAATTTTTTGAACTTGCATGCTACGTTTCCCAACAGGAACACGAGCACCTCTTGAGGCGATCAGGGCCATCTCCAAATGAAGAGAAGCCGAGCAAGACGAAACAAAAGCTCCAAGATTGTGCCTTCAGGAAGGGTATGATATCGAGTGCCACTACCCCCAATCCAGGGATCGGGGATTACCCGAGAGCATCAAAGGGAACATAGAGGGGCCGTGGCGACGCCTTCAAGAAGGGGACAACACCATAGATGCTGCCGCCGTCGACCTGACTAGGCCAGAATAGGTTTTCACCCCGGCAAGCCCTCTTCACCACCTAGATGTGGTACATAGAGCCACCGCTCGCTGCACACCACCACCCGTCGTCGCACCCCTGACCACCACGCTTCTCGCACGACCATGGCAGCCAGACCACACCCGAGCCACGAGCTCCGCTCACGGGACCCGCGGCTCCCACCGCCAAGGCCGTCACTCCGGCATTCAAGACCTCGATACCACCCCACTCGAGACACACAGCTATGGCGAACGAAGAGATGAGTGGAAAAGACCCCTTTTTACCACTCCTGGGCGGCCTCCAGCCCTTAAAATCCACCCTTGGGTCGGCCAAAACTGGCCGGCACCGTCCCTCCCCATCCCTCCCGGGCAAGGGACGAGCTCCGCGGTGGCACACACCAGTCGAAGGGAGGCAAGGAAGACTCGGCGGTCCACCTACCGGCGGAGTTGTCCCTTAACGGTGGACGACGACTGGGAGAGGACTGCCCTCCAGTGAACGTAGCACACACATGACGAGGGGTTGAAGTGAAAGTCGAAACAGTCCGCTTACAGACGAGCCGACGCCGAAGTAGAAGCCGACCGTCGCCGTGAGCAGAGCTGTCGGGCCACCGTGTAGCCGCCACGCCACCAGTAGGCTACCGCCCATGTGCCGGACCTTCCCGCGCCGCCGTCCATGGCCGGAGCAACAACCACACCAGGCCGCTGCCTAACCTGTGCCTCCCACCCCGATCTTGCTGTCAGATCCGGATGAGCGCGCCGCCACCAGCCCCACATCTACGAAGCCGCCTCCGCACGCACCCATGGAGGCACGAGGAAGACCTCTAGGAGCGGTAGGAGGATCCATCGGCGGCCATCAGGCCATCCGCCGCCCGGATCCGCTCGGACCCGAGCCAGATCGAGCGGCCGCAACGGGCGCCACCACCTCGCAGCCCACTGCGCAGGGCCATGCCGAGGAGCCCTGCGCTCGCGCGCCGCCGCCACCGTAAGCACCGTGCCCCCCTCTCCCACCCACTCCGCTGTGTTTGGATGTGGAGATTGAGGGGTAGAATTGTGTAATTGGGTGCGTGCGTTTGGGTGGTCATAGACATTGGACCGTGATATTGGAAGCAGCCTGGGAACACTTCGCGCGCTCTTCCAGAATTCTTTGCTCTGGCGCTCGGTTTTGGGCTGATTTCGCTCGACCGCCCCAGAAGCGAAAAGGGCTCGCGCGGGACGAGGTGGAGAAGCGGCGGCACGCGGGGGCGCAGGTGAGCCCCGGCCTCGCCCCTCCCCCTCCTTTCCTTCTCCGGCCAGCACCGGCCTCCTCCCTCTCCACATCTCCCATGCAGCACCCCCGGCACCCGCCCCCATCGCCCATGCGGCCCGCCCCCATCTCCCCGGTCGGCCTGCATCTCCGGCCATCCGCCTACGCCCCATCCGGCCAGACCTCTTCCTCCATGCCTCTTTGAACCCGTCCCTCTCACCCGATGCATCTCTCACTGAGATCCCCTGCCTTCTCCCCACCCGATTTGGCCCCTACCTCGTCGCCTGTCACCTCCTCTGTAGCCACCGTCTCTCCCATATATCCCTCTGTCTCATCAAATGATTCAGATCCGATGGCCTCCCCACCATATCTCGACCAGATGTGAATATTGCCATATTGTAAATACACCAGTGCAAGCTATGAACTTCGATACATATTCAGATGCTAACAAATTGTCTCTCATAAATTTGCAGGTTGTTTAGCTGAGGCAGATTCAAGGTTTGTTCATCTATAATTTGTGTTATCCTGTCATATGTGATGTTTGTTTGCTGGTAGAATAAGCAAATAAATTTGCCTTGCCATAATTTGTGCTATCCTGTCATATGTGATGTTTGCCTGCTATCCTTTCATATGTGATGTTTGCTTGCTATCCTCAAATGGTTCAGATGTGGTGTGCCAAGTCAGGGTTTATTAATCTCTGTGATGGAATGATACATAATTTTAGAATGCTTGCTGCACCATGTCTTGGGTTATACTTGTGTGTCTAAATAATATATTATTTTGGAATGCTTGTTGCACCATGGCTTTCTATATTTACTTGTGTAATTGAATGAGGCATGCATGGCTAATTTCTGAAATCTCTACTATTAAAGGGGGATCGAACGTCGTGATGGTTCGACCTCCCCTCGTGGTTCGACACCTCGTTCGATCCCCCCACCTCGTTGGACACGTATCATTGGGCCACCTCCTTCCCACGATCCATCCACGAGACCATGATCGCCTCTCGCGAGAACCGCAACGATCTTTTTACAGCACCTCCCACACTTCCAACCCTCCGGTTTACAAGGGGAAAAACCAAAAAAGAAACAACCCTACCCACGCATGCACGTTTCCTATGCAATCCAGAACTGCCGCTAGACCAGGCAAAATCAACGCACCGGTATGCACACATCCATACATGCACGATCTGCTAGGGCTTCTCCTTATTTCCTAACGACCTGACCATGCATGTTCCTCCTTCCTGGTCATGCTCGCCATCGTGCCAGACGGGAGGCCGCCATGTGCACCGTTTCAATGGTGTTCCTCCTCGAGGAGCGCGTCACTAGCATGACGCGGGCGGGGAAGTGGTGGACGCGCAGGGTTCACGCCTACGTTTGGGGTGGCCATCGCGCTCTACCTCCTGGCCTCTGAACTCACCAGCATCGGTCGCCGCGGCGGCGTTGTCTCTATCGTCTTCATCGAGATGCTCCTGGTGGTCCTCTATAAAGCCCCGAGCCCTGGACAGGGTTGATCGTCGAGGCGGAAGCGGCTGAGGCCCGGAGCCCCCTCGAATCGCCACGACTCATGGAGGAGCAGAAAACAAGCCGGCAATGTGCCTGAGCTAGGGCAGTGGGGGCTGCAATCCAGGTAGTTTTTTTCCTCATCTCTTATGCTCATTTCTCTTTGTGGTCTACAAGGGCGTGCTACGGCTGCGCGTACAGACATGGCCATCGCTCTAGCTACATTCATCCCGGTGCAGGACCGCTCGTCTCGGCATCGCAGAATCGCAGGCGAGGGCGCCGGTGACGGCTGCCAGGTGCTCGTGGGGCTACTGAAGGGCGCGGGCGAGGCACATGGTTGATGCTTGGGACAGCTGCGGAGCGGCGTGCGCGAGTGCAGGGCAGGCAGTAGCCAGGGCGGCGGGAGAGGACCTAGGACACGTTGTGTTCATGTAATCATCTTGTTCGTCTCTCCCTTTTGTTCGTCCTGTGTGACTATGTTTTCCTCTTATATCCTGTAGCTCTAACTATGCTTTCCTCTTGCATCCTGTAGCTTTAAGAACGACTTGTGCAGGTAATTTATTTCTGGTCACCAAAACAAGTTTGTTCTTACACTTTGACGTTCGTATTTGCAAGCAATATATATTCTAGCTGTCCTACAGTTCCTTATTACTTTGATGTTCCCCAGCTGAATTTCATGTTGCATGCAATCCACGCTCATGCAAGCAAGAGCCATTATGCCTTGCCTTCTGCATGCAAATTAAATACTTGGAAGATAGCATCCAAACGTTACGCTGTACGTATACGAATTACCATAACATGACCCGTATAGTAATTGGACTTCATCCGGAATCCGTTTGTATTAGCATATGGACTCTTCTTGCCTATAGCCGATGGAATAGGTTCACGTACATACTCTGTTTTGCTGGCTGGCCTTTCCAAGCTCACATCACGCTCCATGAAAAAAAATTCAGATCACCCAATCACTGCCGTTGATTTATCATAACTCTATCGTTTTAATAATAATATAATAGAAGATTGGTTAAGACGCTTCGATCACCGATCAACCCAGCTAAGTTTGAAAAACAGGCACAGCATGGCTCACATGGAACTGATTGAACACCCGGTAGCAGCAGGTGTTCATTTTTCCGAATGTGTTTGCAGAAACAAAAGAGCGCAATGCGGCAAACGTCGACTCACATTGGTGATCACATACAAAACAGATAATTTCGGTTAGTAAAAGTAATGTTACCATATGCGGCCGGATTGGTGATCATCTCCATGACCCCCTTGTAGACGTCGCAGAAGACGATGTCGGCGCCGGGCAGCTCCGGCCGGAGCGCGTCCAGCTGCGCCTCCACCCTGGCGTTGTACCCCTGGACGAGCTCGTTAGCCTCCTCCACGCACCCGCGGCCGTCCACGAGGTGCAGCCCGTCCCACATCACCCGCGGCGCGCACCCCAGCGGCGGCACCCCCAGCACCGCCACCCTCCTCACGTCCGCCTCGTACAGCTCCTGCACCGCGCGCGCCACGCGGCCGGCCAGGAGGCGGGCGAAGCCGCGGCGGCCGTGCTTGGGCGCCGACGCGTCCGCCTCGGACCCGCGCGCGAGCAGCCGCGCGTACGCGTCGGCGCCGAAGGACACCACGAAGACGGCGCCGGCCGCGGCCGCGGACGCCTCGCCCGGCGTGGCGGCCTCGAGGCGCAGCAGCTGCAGCGTCTCGGCGGCCAGCCGCAGCTGCTGCCCGACGGCGCCCATGCGGAACACCCCGGCTCCGCCGCTCTCGCCCTCCTCGCCGCCGAAGTTGACGCCCATCGCGGCCGCGGCCGCTGAGCCGTTGAGCGTGGAGATGAGCGGCGGTGGCGGGAGCTCCATCTTGGCGGCTGCATGCACGCACGTGATGGTGCGCGAATCAGGAGCGGAGCTGGTGGGGTTCAGTGGAACGGGGGCGTTCAAGGTGCTTACCAAGGATGTCGGGGAGGAGGCGGCGGCGGCCGGAGTGGAAGAGGCAGGGGCTGGAGAAAGAGGAGGGGGGGGGGGGGGGGGGGGGGGGGGGGGGGGGGTGAGGTTGAGGGACAGCGTGGTGGCGGCACAGCTGGCAGTGGAGTCTCCGAGGACGAACATCGCAGTGGCTGGAAACGAGTCGGCGGCGCCGGAGGTAACGAGGCGGAGGAAGAGCAAGAGGTGGAGGAGGAGGAGAGCCATGCCTCTCGCGTTGCGGCGCCAACACAAGTAGGCTTGGCTTCGCGGGAAGGTCCGGGCTGAGCTCCTGAATTCACTAGTGTATTTGAAATTTTGGTGTCTACAAAAAGGTATTTGAAAATTTTGAAACATACTCGCATGATATTTGAAAAATCAATTTTGGATATTTCAAAAAATTCTGAATTTCTTTTATGAATGTATAAACAACGTATGAGACTACAACCCCTAAAAATCAAATCTAAATTCGTAATACAAATTCAAAAACAAAAAAGACAAATCTAGCATGACTAGTGTCACAAAAAGACAAAAGCAAAATTGACACCATTCAGATCTGGATTTGTTTTTTTTTTTGGTTCTCAATGTGCATTTCGAATTAGAAGCTAAAATTTCTAGGGGTTGTAGACACATTTCTTGTGAACGTCATGATTTTTTAAAGATTTTTTTGAAACATTTGAATTTGTTTTTTTAGATCTGAATTTGATTTTTTTGTTATCATAGAGCATCTAAGGTGTGGTATCACTGGATATTCGTCTCTTGTAATATTTGCTCGAACGCCCATCTAGCAACTTGTTGTATGTGCCGTTGTGCAAGTGAGCAGATCTCTCGCGCTCCTGGGAGGTCTCGTCGCCGGGCAGAAGGAGGAGGGAGCCTGGACTGGGAGCCAGATCGGGGAAGAGCCGCTGTGTCTCCGGAAGTTATAAATTGCATCCCCTTTTGCTAGGATTTCAAACGCGAATAGCACAGGGAAATTTGGGATTTGGTTCCATAACTATGATTTATTGGGTGTAATCCTCCTCTCATGGCCGAGATTTTGTTTTTTGGGGAGTGCCCTTGGGCGCACTTTATCAACATCAAATGACAATTACATCGAAAAAAATGTCTGTGTGAGATGTGGCATGTATTATCTCTAATTGGGGATCAATTCGCCATGAATGGCTATACAAGCTCACACACACGCGCGAGATCCTGGCCGAAGCCACCAACTCCGTTCCCAATCCACACGCAACACACGCCAACGGTTATATACCAACATACACCCTTAACGGGCCCAGTTCGGGCCTGCAAGCCACCGGGGAAGCTGCCGGGCTTGAGTGGGCCGTGCGATCGGCCCACGAGTCGAATCATTGTCTTCACGCTCTCCTAGTTGCTCTGTTTCGGCCTTGGACTCGCTGACATTCCCCCCTTCTTGAGAACCGGATTGTCCCCAAGCCGGAGCCCGCGGAAACAGCTGACGAAGGGAGTCTTTGTCTTCCCAGGTAGCTGAAGACGCGTCTCCCCCGCTCCACTGGACCAGAACTTGTGCCACATATCTGTTATCTGAACGGCGGAGGCGCTCCTGCAGCACCTTGACAGGAAACTGGAGGTGAGTATCGATAGAAGGTAGTGAGTTGAGTACCTCATGGTGTGGCTACACGCAACATTTTAGTTGTGAAACATGGAAGACATGATGTATACGGCTGGCTGCTGGAAGCTGCACGCGATAAGCCACCTCTCCAATCTTATCCAGGATGAGAAATGGGACAAAGTACTTGAAGGTGAGCTTGTGATTAGCTCTGTGCGCCACAGAAGATTGCACATATGGTTGAAGTTTGAGAAATACCCGATCACGAACAACAAATGTCCTTTCAGTGCGTTTCTTGTCAGCCTGATGCTTCATTCTTTGCTGAACACGCAACAAATGTTGGCGCACTGACTGCTGAACAACTGCCCGAGCATCTAACCATTGCTGCAAATCAACATGGTCAATGTAATCTGAAGCAGAAATTCCAAATTGCCGAGGGCCATGGCCATAAAGAACTTCAAATGGAGATTTGTTAAGTGCTGAATACCAGTTTGTGTTGTACCAAAACTCACAAAGTGAGAGCCATTTTGCCCATTTCTTCGGATGAGCACTGATGAAACACCTCAAAAAACACTCCACCTGCTGATTAACACGTCCAGTCTGTCCATCTGTTTCAGGATGGTATGTCGTGCTCATATTAAGTACAACTCCCGTCCTCTTCACTAGAGCTTGCCAAAATTTGCTTGTGAACACTAGATCCCTGTCAGATACAATATAAAGGGGCATGCCATGAAGCTTGTAAATATTATCCAAGAAAAGTTCAGCAATTTTCTGGGCAGTGTATGGGTGTTTGACAGGAACAAAATGGCCATATTTTGTAAACTTGTCAATGACCACCATGATGGAGTCATACTGATTAGAAGAAGGCAGCCCTGAGATAAAATCCATTGTCACAGTTTCCCAAGCTTTTGCAGGAACAGGCAATGGTGAGAGCAACCCAAGGTAAGCCACTCTCTCTGGTTTTGCTTATTGACAAATGAGACAAGATTGCACAAACTGCTGGATCTTTTCTTCATACCTACCCATTTAAACAATGCACAAATTCTTTTCTAGGTGACAAGAAACCCAAAATGACCACCCAGGGGAGTGTCATGGAAAGCTTGGCAAATTCTAGTGTGAAAGCCACTGTCATTGCCCACCCAAATGCAACCTTTATATCTCAGCACCCCGTGTATCAGTTGAAAATTGTGTTTGGACTTTGGTTGCACTGACAACTGCTGCAATAATTCCTGTGCTTTTGTCTCATTCTTGTAGCTTTCAACAACATCTTCCAATCAGCTAGGCCGAACCCCATAAATTGCTAACACTTGAGAATCTGATTATGGTCTCCTGGAGAGAGCGTCAGCTACAGAATTATCAATACCCTTCTTATAAACAATCTTATAATTCAGTCCCATCATCTTTGTGAGTGCTTTTTGCTGCCAGGGTGTATGCAATCTCTGCAGAAAGATTAACCAAACTATTTTATCTGTCCTGATAATGAATTCCTGGAACTGTAAGTATGGTCTCCACTGCTCAATAGCTAATAATATAGCTAGATATTCCTTCTCATAAACAGATAATCCTCTGTTCCTAGGACCTAAAGCTCTGCTAACAAAAGCAATGGGATGGTCCTGCTGCATAAGAACAGCACCAATACCAACATCACAAGCATCAGTTTCCACCACAAACTACTTAGAAAAATCAGTCACTGCTAAGACAGGAGCATGAATAAGGGATTGCTTCAGAGTTTGAAAAGACATCTCTGTAGCTGGTGTCCACACAAAGATAGCCCCCCTTTTCAACAAATCAATTAATGGTCTACTGATCATGCCATAATTCCTGATAAATTTCCTGTAGTACCCAGTTAAGCCCAGAAATCCTCTGACTTGTTTCACATCAGCAGGAACTGGCCAATGTTTGATAGTTGCAATTTTGCTGGCATCAGTAGAAACCCCTTCACTACTAATGACATGGCCCAAGTAAGCAATTTCTTGTTTAGCAAAGTCACACTCGCTCAACTTAACTCTCCAATGTTTCTCCAACAAAATTGTTAGCACCTTTTCTAGATGTATGAAATGTTCCTTTAGGGTTTTACTGAAAATGAGAATATCATCAAAGAAACATACTGCACAAGGACCTTCTCTCAAAACTGGAGCTAGGTCTGTGTTCATTGCTCCTTGGAAAGTATTAGGTGCACCTGTCAGGCCCATAGCTACCACAGTAAACTCATAGTGCCCAGTATGTGTTTGGAAGACAGTCTTAAATTCTTCTCCAGGTGCTAATCTGATCTGATGGTAGCCAGCTCTTAAGTCTAATTTGGAAAACCAACAAGCTCCAGCAAGTTCATCAAGTAATTCATCTATGACAGGAATAGGGTACTTGCTTTTTACTGTGAGAGCATTAACATGTCTGAAGTCAATGACCAACCTCCAATCTCCTTCTTCCTTTTTCTTAACCATCAGAGTAGGGGAAGAAAATGGACTGTTTCTCACCTGAATTATTCCCCTTTGTAGCATTTCCTGCACCCGCTTCTCCATTTCAACTTTCAGATGAGGAGGAATTCTGTAGGGTCTGATTGATATTGGTTGAGCACCAGGGATTAATGGTATACTGTGATCAAACTGTCTTCTGGGAGGTAGACCTGTAGGAGGAGAGAAGACCACTGCATACTTGTCCAACAGAGCCTGAATTTCAGGTAACTGTTCCTTTTGTTCAGAGATAACATTTTGGAAAATGGCCATAACTGTAAAAGCACATTCCTTAGGCAGATCTCCTTGCAGAGTGACAGTAGTACCCTTGTATTAGAATGAAAGCCATTTCTGTTCCCAGTCAATGTACATGGGGCTGTGTTTGGCTAGCCAACCCAGGTCCAAAATGCCATCATAACCCCCTAATGACAGCAATCTGAAGTCATGTGAGAATTCTTAGCCTTGATAGTCCCACTGACATTGTTTCACTTGTTGTGAACAAGTCAATTTTCCTCCACCTGCTACCTTTACTGTAACTGCTTTAATGTCAGTAACTTCTAGGAGCAGGTAATGCAAGGAACTGTCCAAGAACGAGTGAGTGCTGCCAGAATTGACTAAGAACTTCAGCTCTGTATTTTTAATGTTTACTGGCAAGGACAAAGACAAGATAAACACACTTTTGCTTGTAGCAGCTGCTGACAGTAGCATCAGATTATCAGTGTCACTGTCTGAATCATCAAGAGAAGGAGTGGAGCCTTGCAACTGTTCTATCAGTTCCTGCACCACATGCAACTGGACTGTCAATTTGCATTGGTGATCTTTGGACCATTTCTCACCACAAATGAAACACAATCCCTTATCCTTCCTAAAATTCCTTAGGGAAGTCCATTTATCTTCCACTGGCAGAGATCTATGACCTTCAGCTGGTTTTTTCTCTTCTACTGTCCTTGCCTTATAAGGATAAACTCCTGATGGAGCAGTACTTCTTTTTGCTGTGGAAGTGTGTTGAGAATATTGCATTTCGCCCAATTCCTCATGGAGCAAGGCCAATTCATAAGCAGTATCCAGATCGCGTGGTTTTTGCATGGCAATGGCCATCTGAACTCCTGGTTTTAGACCATCAATGAATCAGGTGGTGTAATGCAGAGGATCAGGACTAGATTCATATGCAGTGAGTTCATCATACAATTATGCAAAATGTTCCACATACTCCTCCACTGACCCCGTCTGGTTAATTCTGGACATCTTCCTCAAGAGATTCTGGTGCTGATTCCGACTGAACCTTGTCTGCAATAGGTTGCAAAATTCAATCCAATGCAGTTCTGCAGTTCGCCTCTGCACTGACTCCAACCATCGGGCGGCTGCACCTTCAAACTGGGCAATGGCATAAGATATCCATCTGTTGTGGTGAGTGCCCCATAATTTGAAGTAATCCTCACACCTAGCTTGCCATAATCGTGGATTAGACCCGTCAAATCACGGCAATTCCACCTGAGGGCCTGAACTATACTGCTCACCTTGATCCAGAGCAACAAGTTCGCGGGGGGAGACTGAATTTCCTGTGGAGACGACAGATCACGTGCTCCGCGAGCCGGGGGGGGGGGGGGACACAGATGTTGTGGGTTCTCACCTCTCTGCCAGCAGACGAGCCCCCGGGCCTGCCCTCGTAGTCAACCTTGTCGACTCACTCTAGATCGAAGCGGATCCGCTCTATGTCGAGGTGGATCTCGGAACGGACGCCGTCGACACGGGCCGTGATGATCCCATCCAAGGTCTTGGTTGAATCTTGGAGCAGCTTGGTCATGGACTTGAGGAGGTCGTTGTTGTGTACCTTGAGGTGCTGCTCGAGGTCGTCGGTGACGGCCGCCTTGACAAACTCGTGGATGTTGCGGCCCTCCGCCGATAGGTTCTCCATGGCCTCTCGCCGTCGAAGATCGCTGAATCTGGTGGGGTGGGGGTGGCGGGGAAGCTCCAGGATTGAACATCTTTGATGCCAGATGTGAGATGGGGCATGTATTATCTCTAATTGGGGATCAATTCTCCATGAATGGCTATACAAGCTCACATGCACGCGCGAGGTCCTGGCCAAAGCCACCAACTCCGTTCCCAATCCACACGCAACACACGCCAATGGTTATATGCCAACGTACACCCTTAACGGGCCCAGTTCGGGCCTGCAAGCCACTGGGAAGCTGCCGGGCTCGAGTGGGCCGTGCGATCGCCCATGAGTCGAATCATCGTCTTCGCGCTCTCCTGGTTGCTCTGCTCCGGCCTTGGACTCGCTGACAGTCTGGGATAATAAAACTTGATGGGACACCCTCCCAATTTATTAGTACAATTTTAAAATCATAAACCCACCTAGTCAAATTATGTGATATCATATTAGCATCCATGGGACATTGGATAAAACTCACTACATCAATTCTATGAGCTATTGATGACCCACAAGTATAGGGAACTGCAACAGTCTTCAAGGGTAGTATTTCAACCAAATTTATTGACTCGGCATAATGGGAGGCAAAGAATATTTATAAGCCTTAGAAGTTGAGTTGTTAGTTCAACCACAATTATTTCCTTGTAGCAAAATATTAATAGCACAATAATATGGTAGTTTTGGTAGCAGTAGTAACAAATTTGTAGCAATTGGAATAGCAATAGTAATAGTGATTCGAGCAAAAAATATATTATGAAAAGTGTAGGCATGGAGTAGCGATGTATATTTGGATGACATTCATCATGTAACAGTCACAACCTAGATCGATACACAATAGATCCAATTCATCAATCATATGTAGGCATGTATTCTGTATATAGTCTTATGTGCTTGCAATAAGAACTTGCATGACATCTTTTGTCCTACCCTCCCGTGGCAGCCGGGTCCTAATAGAAATCTAAGGGTAATTAAGACGCTCCTTTCAATAGAGAACCAGAACAAAGCATTAACCAACAATGAATGCATGAACTCCTCAAATTACAGTCATCCCCGAAGAGTATCCTAATTATTGTCACCTTGGGGTCTAAGGTTCAGAACAATAACAAGTGCATATAACTTGCAGATAGGATCAAAAACTTAAATATATTCTTGAAAACGCACTAGGTTTAGATCTGAAATCATGATACTCGGGCCCTAATGACAAGTATTAAACATAGCAACACCAATCTCAGAACACAGTGGATACTAGGGATCAAGCCCTAACAAATTGACTCGATTACATGAAAAATCTCATCCATGTCCATCTACCTTCAATATGCCTATGAGTAAATTACTCACTCCCGGTGGTGAGCATCATGAGTTTATTGACGAAGGAGGGTTGTAGACGATGGCAGTGACAAATCCTCCTCTTCGGAGCCTTGAAAGGACTTCAGATCCGCCCTTCCGGTGATGAACAAGAGGTGGTGGTGACTTTGTATCGTAAAACCGATAACTCTTTCTCTCTGATTTTTTCTCTCGGGAAGACGGTACTTATGGACTTGGAGGTAGGGCAAACTAAGGCCCGTGGGACCCACAAGCTCAGACGGCGTGCCCCGAGGGGGCCCCTAAGCTTGTGCCTCACAGGTGGCCCCCTCCAGTAACTATTTACGCTATTATTTTATATATATTCCAAAATCACTCGATTCCGAGAATTTTTTATTTCTGCGCAAAAACAACACCAAAGTAGTCCTGCTGAAAACAACGGTAGTCCGGGTTAGTTTCATTCAAATGATACAAATTAGAGTCCAAAACAAGAGCAAAAGTGTTTGGAAAAGTAGATATGTTGGAGACATATCAACTCCCCCAAGTTTAACTCATTGCTTGTCCTCAAGCAATTCAATTGACAAACTGAAAGTGACACAGAAAAACTTTTACAAACTTTTTTGTTTCTGTTATCGTATATGAGCTTAACTAGTAATCAAGTTTTCAGCGAAGATCGTGAACTAGACACATATCTGATAACGTTTATAACTCATATTTATTCATGTCAATGACATAACCTACTGGCGGGTAATAATACAATATCTCAGATGCCAACAATTTGTCAAAACAATTGTGACGCAATATGATAAAATAGTATTACGCTAGCCCTTTCTGAGACCGCAAAATATAAAAACAGAGAACCTCTGGAGTTCAAGCAGAGACTAAACATTGTAATTCGGGGTAGAAGAGATTCAGTCATGCTCATTGTCAACACTAATTAGATAGAATGCATGGTACACTAAGAATGCAATTGCGCTCTCAGGATTGGTGCTTGAATGAGAAGGTGATGAGTCAACAATAAAGGTAAATTGATAGGCCCTTCGCAGAGGAAAACAGAGATTTGGAGAGGTGCTAGAGCTCATTGTTTAAAAAGTAGATATAATTGTATTTTGAGTGGTGTCGGTGCTAAAATCGGCGGATCTCATGTAGTTAGTATCTAGATGGCTTCCTCTCTCTCATTTGATTCTCAATACAATGGTCTCTTGGAGATCCATATGATGTGACTCTTTTTGCAGTGTGTTTGTTGGGATCGGATGAACTTTGAGTTTGTGATCAGATCTATCTTTTTATATCCATGAAAGTTATTTGAGTTTCTTTGATCTCTTATATTCATGATTGCTTATAGCCTCATATTTCTTCTCCGATATTTGGGTTTTGTTTGGCCAACTTGATCTATTTATCTTGCAATGGGAAGAGGTGCTTTGTAGTGGGTTCGATCTTACGGTTCTTGATCCCGGTGATAGAAGGGGAACCAAAACGTATGTATCATTGCTACTAAGGATAAAACGATGGGGTCTATCTCTACATAGATAGATCTTGTCTGCATCATCTCATCGTTCTTATTGCATTACTCCGTTTCTCCATGAACTTAATACACTAGATGCATGCTGGATAGCGGTCGATGTGTGGAGTAATAGTAGTAGATGCAGGCAGGAGTCGGTCCACTAATATTGGCCATGCTGCCTATATAATGATCATTGCCTGGATATCGTCATGAGTATTTGAAGTTCTATCAATTGCCCAACAGTAATTTGTTTACCCACCGTTTGCTATTTTTCTCGAGAGAAGGCACTAGTGAAACCTACGGCCCCCGGGTCTCTTTCTCATATTATTTGCCTTCGCGATCTATTTTATTTGCCTTTTATTTCCAGATCTATTAAACCAAAAATACAAAAATACCTTGCTGCAATTTATTCTTATTTATTTTATTTGGCGTTCGATCTATCAATCTACTACAATTTATCCACGTCTGTTTTGTCAATTTCTGGCACCGTTACCCGAAAGGGATTGACAACCCCTTTAATATGCCGGGTTGTGAGTAGTTGTTATTTGTGCGCAGGTGCTGATTATGTTGTGTTGCTTGGTTCTCCTACTGGTTCGATAACCTTGGTTTCATATCTGAGGGAAATACCTACTACTGCTGTGCTGCATCATCCCATCCTCTTTGGGGAAATACCGACGTAGCTTCAAGCCGCATCAAAAGAAATTTCGGGCACCATTGCCGGGGAGGATCTTCAACATATACCAGGTTCCTAATCAAAAATCTCATCTCCTCGCAATTTACATTATTCGCCATTTGCCTCTTGTTTTCCTCTCCCCGACTTCACAAAAAATTGCCGTTTTATTCGCCCCTATTTTTCGTTCACCGTTTTCTTGCCGGATCTGTTTTTGAGTGCAATCTTGTTGTGTAGTCATCGTGACTCAAGAGAACACCAAGTTGTGTGATTTCTCAAATACCAACAATAATGATTTTATCGGCACTCCGCTTGTTCCTCCCGCCACTAGTGTAGAGTCTTGTGATATTAATACTGCTTTGTTGAATCTTGTTATGAAAGATCAATTTTCCTATACTCCTAATGAGGATGTCGCGCTCCATCTTAATACCTTTGTGGAATTATGCGATATGCAAAAGAAAAAAGATGTGGACAACGACATGGTGAAGATGAAATTATTTCCATTTTCTTTGTGTGCTTCTGCACAAATTTGGTTCTCATCTTTGCCTCGCAATAGTATCGATTCTTGGAATAAATGCAAAGATGCTTTTATCACTAAGTATTTTCCGCCCAAAAAAATTATTTCCCTTAGAACCCAGATCATGAATATCAAGAAACTTGAACATGAGCATGTTGCACAATCTTGGGAAAGGATGAAAATGATGCTAAGGAATTGCCCAACTCATGGGTTAAATCTCTGGATGATCATACAAAATTTTATGCGGGGTTGAATTTTGTTTCTCATAATCTTTTAGATTCCGTCGCGGGAGGTACTTTTATGGAAATTACTTTGGGTGAAGCCACTAGATTTCTTGATAATATTATGGCAAATTATTCACAATGGCATACCGAAAGAGCTCCTACTAGTAAAAAGGTTAATTCGATTGAAGAAATTTCCTCTTTGAGTGAAAAAGCCGATGCTCTTATGAAATTGGTTGCTAGTAAAAGTGCTCCTATTGATTTTAATGATATGCCTTTGTCTACTTTGATTGAGCAAACTAGTGATGCCGTCGATGTGAATTTTATCTCTCGAAATAATTTCAACAACAATGCTTATAGAGGTAATTTTAATCCTAGGCCTTTTCCTAGTAATTCCTCTATTAATTATGGTAATTCCTATGGAAATTCTTCTTATAATAATAATAGGAACACCTCTGATCTTGAGAATAATATTAAAGAATTTATCAACACGCAAAAAAATTTCAACACTACCATAGAAGAAAAGTTGAATAAGATTGATGATTTGTCTAGAAGTGTTGATAGAATTTCTCATGATGTGGAAAGTCTCAAAATGAAATTTTTTGTGCCTAAGGTAGAGGAATCAATTAAAGCTCTTTATGCTTCTTTGGATGAAAGTAAGAAAAGAACTACTATGCTTAGAGCTAAAAGAGAATTTTTAGAAAAAGTGTTTTCTAGTGATTACTTTTGTAAAAGTGATGAAGATCTTAAAATGGTTGGTGTTTCTTCTATTGATTCCTTGTTTAGTAAAGTTAAGATTGATGAAAAAGGGACTGGAGAAGAGTCAACTTTAGTTAGAAGGCGTCCCGATATTTCGGAGGGTGAAAATCTTGTTGAGAAAATTGATAAAAGTGGGTTTGAAGAGGTCAAAACTTTAGCTAGTGATGTGCCCACTCTTTTGGATTACAAATACTTTAATTATGATAGTTGCTCTTTGATTGATTGTATTTATTTGTTGCAATCCATGATAAATTCTCCCCATGCTTATGACCAAAATAAAACTTTTACTAAACATATTGTTGATGCTATGATGAAAGCTTTAGAAGAAAAGTTGGAATTAGAAGTTTCAATTCCTAGAAAATCGCATGATGAATGGGAACCTACTATCAAAGTCAAGAATAAAAAATATGAGTGTTTTTCTTTGTATGACTTGGGTGCTAGTGTTTCTACAATTCCAAAATCTTTGTGTGATGTGCTTGGTCTTACCGATATTGAATCATGTTCTTTGAATTTGTACTTGGCGGATTCTACTATTAAAAAGCCTATGGGAAGAATTAATGATGTTCTTATTCTTGCAAATAGGAATTATGTGCCCATAGATTTTATTGTTCTTGATATTGATTGCAATGTCTTGTCCAATTATTCTTGGTAAACCGTTTTTGCGCACAATTGGTGCCGTGATTGATATGAAAGAAGGCAATATTAAATTCCAATTGCCTTTGAGGAAGGGTATGGAACACTTCCCTAGAACAAGAATTAGGCCACCATATGAATCAATCATGAGGGCATCTTATGGATCTTGAAACAAATATGTCAAAACTTCGATCCTTGCTTTATGCCGAGCTAAGGGCGTGAAACTATAGCGCTTGTTGGGAGGCAACCCAATGAATAAAATTTATTTTTGCTTTTTGCTTTCTGTTCTTGAGTGTTAGCACAATTATGCTACTGTTATGATTGTGTTTTTTATGTTTTAATTAGTGTTCGTGCCAAGTAAAGCCTTTAGGATCTGCTTGGGTGATAGTTGTTTGATCCTGCTGAAAAAACCAGAAACTTTTGCACTCGCGAAAATAATTCTCATTTTTAACCAAAGAGCAATAAAATACGCATTCCTTTTGCAGTAGATCAATATACAAAATTCTTAGGCCGTCCTAATTTTTCAGAGTTTTGGGAGTTACAGAACTATTCGAAATACCCAGATTGCTACAAACTGTTCTGTTTTTGACAGATTCCATTTTCTTTGCGTTGTGTGCTTGTTTTGATGGCTCTATGGTTTTCTTTGATGAGTTTTTTCCATAGAAAAGTTGGAATACAGTAGATATAATGCAGTAATTAAATATTAATTGGTTTAATACAACACTTATAGTAGTGATTTGTTTTCTTATACTAACGGATCTCGCGGAAGCTTTTGTTGAGTTTTGTGTGATTGAAGTTTTCAAGTTTTGGGTTATCTTACGATGGATGAAGGAATAAGGAGTAAGAAGAGCCTAAGCTTGGGGATGCCCCAGCATCCCAATCTATTATCCAAAAGAGAGAAAGCAACTAAGCTCGGGGATGCCCCCGAGTGGCATCCCGTCTTTCTTCTAACGACCATCGGTATTTTACTCGAAGCTATATTTTTATTCGTCACATACTATGTGTTTTGCTTGGAGAGTCTTGTATGATATGAGTCTTTGCTTGTTCTATTTTGTGTTTTAAGTCTTGATTCCTCGCTGGACACAACTATTTGAGAGAGCCAAAATTATGTCATGGCTTATTAGAATTGCTCTCTATGCTTCAGTTAAATTTTTATGAGCTATGGGCTTGCTCTAGTGCTTCACTTATATCTTTCTGAGCACAGTGTGCTTTAGTATTTTTGAAGAAATGCTCTCTTGCTTCACTTAGATTTATTTGAGAGTTAGTGAAATTTTCTATAAATTCTCTCTTGCTTCACTTAAATTAATTTGAGAGAAAGAAATATTATGCTCATGATCTTCACTTATATTTGTTTGAGCTTGTCAAAAGCAACAGATGAAAATTAGTCCCAAAGTTATAGATATCCAAGAAGAATATAATAAAAACTTTCATGAAGATCATTGGACAAAATAAACTTGATTCTTAGTAATAGTTTTGAGATATGATTATGTGATATGTGAGTTATGTTGATGAGTAATTATGCTTTAGTAAGAATATTAGTGTTAAGGTTTATGATTCCCCATGCAAGCATGAAAGTTAATAATTATGCAATGAAATTAGATCTTATTTGTGGTACATTATTCGGTGTTAATTATGCTTAATGCTCGCTCATGGGATTATTCGTTTCTTGGCTGGTCGCTTCTCAATCTTTTGCTAGCCTTCATTTTGCACTAAGTATGATCACTACTTGTGCATCCAAAAACCTTTAAACTAGTTTTGCCATATGAATCCATTATATCTACCTATATGCGCTATTCTTTTGCCGTTCTAAGCAAATTTGTATGTGCCATCTCTAATTTTCAAAATGAACTTATATTTTGTGTGTTTGTTCCGCTCGCGGAGCGGTGAGGGATGGCTAATATTTTCCATGTTCGATGTGTTATTCTCACGATGAGTGTTTATTCACTTGTCATTGCATGAGAGTAAGGCAAAGGTATTAGGGATGCCCAGTTCCGAAATGAAAAATGAATTTACTTTATGTTGTCAAATGATAAATTCCTTGGAAAGTGTTGGTATGGAGGGCACCCGTGGATACGGTTAGCGATGGAAAGTGAATGCATGGTCAAAAAAGAAGTAAACTTTATTTTCTGTTGGGGAACCGCCTACGATATCTCTAAGCAAGGAAAGTATTGGGAACTCTAAGTCATTTTCGTTGGTGGGAAGGACACACCTCCCAAAATGTTTTTTGTCTCTAAGTTTTTCGCTTTGAGTTCTGGCACCTCTACAAATCCCTACTTCCCTCTGCGAAGGGCCTTTCTTTTACTTTATGCAATTTTTATTTTGAATTTGTGTCTCCATCTTCTCTTATAAAAGCACCAACCAGGAGGCACTATGATCGTACTTGAGCATTGGGCGTAGTTAACATGCGAGTGTATTTCATGAATGGATGAATGATTGAGCGTGATGGGCTAGGGATAGCTTATATTAGCATTGATATTTTGAAAGACATAGTTGCTTTTTGATATGCTTGAGTATTTAAGTTATCATGTCAAAACTAGACTATTGCTTTGAACAATATAAAAGTTCAAATGTCCATGCTATAAAGAAAAGAAATATGATATGACATGATAGGCAGCATTCCACATCAAAAATTCTGTTTTTATCACTTACCTACTCGAGGACGAGTAGGAGTTAAGCCTGGGGATGCTGATACGTCTCCAACGTATCTGTTATTTTTTATTGTTCCATGCTGTTATATTATCAATCTTGGATGTTTTATAATCATTTTATATCAATTTTTGGTACTAACCTATTGACATAGTGCCAAGTGCGAGTTGATGTTTTTGCATGTTTTTACATTGTCGAAAATCAATACCAAACGGAGTCAAAATGCAACGAAACTTCATGGAGATTTTTTATGGACCAGAAGACACCTAATGGGCCAAGGCTACGCCTGGGGGGGGGTGCTCCGAGGAGAGCACAACCCACCAGGGCGCGCCAGGAGGCCCAGGCACGCACTGGTGGGTTGTGCCCACCTCGGGTGCCCCCCGGACCGCCTCTTTGCTCTATAAATACCCCAATATTCTAGAAACCCTAGGGGAGTTAATGAAAATCAGTTCCAGCCGTCGCAGAGTCTAGAACCACCAGATCCAATCTAGACACCATCACGGACGGGTTCACCACTTCCATTGGTGCCTCTCCGATGATGCGTGAGTAGTTCTTTGTAGACCTCCGGGTCCATAGTTAGTAGCTAGATGGCTTCCTCTCTCTCGTTTGATTCTCAATACAATGGTCTCTTTGAGATCCATATGATGTAACTCTTTTTGCGATGTATTTGTTGGGATCGGATGAACTTTGAGTTTATGATCAGATCTACCTTTTTATATCCATCAAAGTTATTTGAGTTTCTTTGATCTCTTATATTCATGATTGCTTATAGCCTCGTATTTCTTCCCCGATATTTGGGTTTTGTTTGGCCAATTTGATCTATTTATCTTGCAATGGGAAGAGGTGCTTTGTAGTGGGTTCGATCTTATGGTGCTTGATCCCGGTGACAGAAGGGGAACCGACACGTATGTATCGTTGCTACTAAGGATACAACGATGGGGTCTATCTCTACATAGATAGATCTTGTCTACATCATGTCATCATTCTTATTGCATTACTCCGTTTCTCCATGAACTTAATACACTAGATATGCATGCTAGATAGCGGTCGATGTGTGGAGTAATAGTAGTAGATGCAGGCAGGAGTCGGTCTACTAATCTTGGACGTGATGCCTATATAATGATCATTGCCTGGATATCGTCATGAGTATTTGAAGTTCTATCAATTGACCAACAGTAATCTGTTTACCCCCCGTTTGCTATTTTTCCGAGAGAAGCCACTAGTGAAATCTACGCCCCCGGGTCTCTTTCTCGTATTATTTGCCTTCATGATCTATTTTATTTGCCTTTTATTTTCAGATCTACTAAACCAGAAATACAAAAATACCTTGCTAAAATTTATTCTTATTTATTTTATTTGGCGTTCGATCTATGAATCTACTACAATTTATTCACGCTCGTTTTGCCAATTTCTGGCACCGTTACCCGAAAGGGATTGACAACCCCTTTAATACGTTGGGTTGCGAGTAGTTGTTATTTGTGTGCTGGTGATGTTTACGTTGTGTTGCTTGGTTCTCCTACTGGTTCGATAACCTTGGTTTCATATATGAGGGAAATACCTACCGCTGCTGTGCTGCATCATGCCTTCCTCTTTGGGGAAATACCGACGTAGCTTCAAGCCGCATCAACCCTCTCGGTAATACACATCATGATAAGCCTTGCAATCAATGTGACTAATGAGTTATTTACGGGATGATGTATTACGGAACGAGTAAAGAGACTTGCCGGTGACGAGATTGAACTAGGTATGAAGATACCGACGATCGAATCTTGGGCAAGTAACATATCGATGACAAAGGGAATTGTTGGGTAACGTAGCATGCTATTTCAAAAATTTCCTACGATCTCGCAAGATCTATCTAGGAAATGCATAGCAACGAGAGGGGGAGAGTGTGTCCACGTACCCTCGTAGACCGAAAGCGGAAGCGTTAGGTTAACGTGGTTGATGTAGTCGATCGTCTTCGCGATCCAACCGATCCAAGTATCGAACGTATGGCACCTCCATGTTCAGCACACGTTTGGCTTGATGACGTCCCTCGATCTCTTAATCCATTAGAGGGTCTAGGGAGAGTTCCGATAGCACGACGGCATGGTGACGGTGATGGTGATGTGATCCGCGCAGGGCTTCACCCAAGCACTACGACAAATATGACCAGAGGAGTAATCTGTGGAGGGGGCACCGCACACGGCTAAGTGATTTTTGGTGTGCCCCCTGCCCCTATATATAAAGGGGGGAGGAGGAGGCCGGCGGCCTAGAGGGGCGCGCCATGGGGGGAGTCCTACTTGGACTCCTAGTCCAAGTAGGATCCCCCTTTTCCTTTCTCCACCGGAGGGAATAGGATGTAGAGGGAGAGGGAAAGGGACGGGGGCGCCGCCCCCTCCTCCTTGTCCTATTCGGACTCCCTAGGAGGGGGGTGCGCGGCCACCCCGCCGGGCTTCCCTCTCTCTCTCTCTCCCTTTAGGCCCTCGTTGGCCCAACACTTCCCCGGGGGGTTCCGGTAACCCCTCGGTACTCCGGAAAATTACCCGAATCACTCGGAACCATTCCGATGTCCGAATATAACCTCCCAATATATGAATATTTACCTCTCGACCATTTCGAGACTCTTCGTCATGTCCATGATCTCATCCGGGACTCCGAACAAACTTCAGTCACCAAAACACATAACTCATAATACAAATCGTCATTGAACGTTAAGTGTGCGGACCCTACGGGTTCGAGAACTATGTAGACATGACCAAGACACATCTCCAGTCAATAACCAATAACATAACCTTGATGCTCATATTGGCTCCTACATATTCTATGAAGATCTTTATCGGTCAAATCGCATAACAACATACATTATTCCCTTTGTCATCGGTATGTTACTTGCCCGAGATACGATTGTGGGTATTCTTATACCTAGTTAAATATCGTTACCGGCAAGTCTCTTTACTCGTTGTAATGCATCATCCCACAACTAACTCATTAGTCACATTGCTTGCAAGACTTATAGTGATGTGCATTACTGAGAGGGCCCAGAGATACCTCTCCGATACACGGAGTGACAAATCCTAATCTCGATCTATGCCAATGCAACAAACACCATCGGAGACACCTGTAGAGCATCTTTATAATCACCGAGTTATGTTGTGATGTTTGATAGCACACAAGGTGTTTGAGGGAGTCCTGGATTGGGGGGGGGTCTCCGGACAGCTGGACTATATCCTTTGGCCGGACTGTTGGACTATGAAGATACAAGATTGAAGACTTCGTCTCGTGTCCGGATGGGACTCTACTTGGCGTGGAAGGCAAGCGAGGCAATATGGATATGTATATCTCCTCCTTTTGTAACTGACCTTGTGTAACCCTAGCCCCCTCCAGTGTCTATATAAACTGGAAGGGTTTTAGTCCGTAGGACTACAGACAATCATACCATAGGCTAGCTTCTAGGGTTTAGCCTCTCTGATCTCGTGGTAGATCTACTCTTGTACTACCCATATCATCAATATTAATCAAGCAGGACGTAGGGTTTTACCTCCATCAAGAGGGCCCGAACCTAGGTAAAACTTCGTGTCCCCTGCCTCCTGTTACCATCCACCTAGACGCACAGTTCGGGACCCCCTACCCGAGATCCGCCGGTTTTGACACCGACATTGGTGCTTTCATTGAGAGTTCCTCTGTGCCGTCCCTAGAAGGAAGGATGTCTCATCTCGTCTTTAAAGATGGTACTACTGTCGGGGGAACTTTGGCTATCGGCCAAACTCTCTGGCTAGGTGGTTTCATCATGACCGCCTGTTCGGCCACCGCGCCGACGATGACTTCTCGGGTCATCGAAAACAACCTCCATGTCAAATCAGCACTTGCCGAACAGATGGATCCAATGGAGCTCGCCTCCTTAAACGAGCTCTTGGATCGCATCGCCGCCTTGGAGTCGCTACGGACTATGATCGGATTGGGCTTAAACCCGATCAAAGGAAGATTAACTCTCCACCGGTCACCCGTCATGTTGCAGTGGTGGAGGAACAATGGGACGACCTTTCCAACATCTTGAGGACCAACTATGTCTGGATTCCCGAGCTCTCTGAGCCGGACGCCCGTTTGCGGGAGGACAACACCCGATCCCTAAACTTAGAGTCAGGCAGTGGGCCAGGATTATCGAGTCACACCCTGGAACCGGAACTTCCAAAATTGGAAATTCCTCGGCCCCTGGATCCCAGATCAGGTGAGGGTTCGGATTCAATTCCACACACCCACCCAAACATAAGCGATCTTTCCCACATCAGGCAAGAGCCCCAAGAAACAGTACATCTCTATTGGGCCAGATTCCTCCTTGCGATGAACAAGGTTAAGGACTATCGCGAGGAAGACGCAATCCTATTCTTCTGCAATAATTGCACGGACAAGGGAATCCTTAACGCCATAAATCGCCGTGAGATAACACGCTTCGCTGACTTGGCATCCATAGTACGAAAGTACTGTGCGATGGAAAGTGCTTGGAGAACCGAAATAAACTTTTGGGATAATCCGGCCCTGAATACAAACCCAGTCCAAAACAAAAGGGTGCATTATCACAATACACCCAGGTCAACCACCAAAAAGCAAAAACCCTCTACAGGGTATGGAACTGTACTGGAGGGATGGCTCAACGGCCCTGCAAAATTCATAGTACAGCGGATACAATACCAACGCATAGCCTCAGAGCATGTTGGATACTCCGGCAGGTGGCCAAAAGTGGTGAGGATCTTCTTCTCCCAAATACCAGAGAGCACCATCACGTGGATAACAATACGGTGTTAACGGTCTTCGAGACCTTTGCGTCAAATAATAGGCGCAAGCGAACACTCCACAGCATGGCCGAAATCTGCCACGTAGCAGCAATAAATCCATGGAGTGACACGGCTATTACCTTCAATGCCAGTGACGAACCTAAATTCCGAACGGCCCGAGCACCAGCCGCACTAGACCTCAGTCCAATCATGGACGGCTTTCGACTCACCAAAGTACTCATGGACGGCGGTAGCAGATTAAACCTCATTTATGAGGAAACTCTTCAAAAGATGGAAATAGACTGGAACCGCATTGAGCAAAGTAGCACAACCTTTAGAGGAATCATCCCCAGTCGGGAAGCACACTGCGCTGGGAAAATCACACTAGATGTGGTATTCGGCATGCCAGATAATTACAGGTCTGAAGAAATTACATTTCAAGTGGCCATGTTCAGCAGCGGTTATCACGCTCTTTTAGGACGAGAGGCATTCACAATATTCCAAGCCGTACCCCATTACGGGTACATGAAGCTCAAAATGCCTGGGCCCAACGGAATCATCACTCTCGCCAGTGATCCGGACACAGCACTCCGCACCGAAAACAAAACAGCCGCATTGGCCCTTGAGGCATTATCCGAAGCCCTCTCGGCCGAGGAATTAACCATGCTACGCTCCACAGTGGACAGGGACGACGTGATACTCGACAGGAGATCCAAGTCCACCTCTTTTAAACCAGCGGATGAAATAATCAAATTCCAAGTCCACCCAACGGACCCTACAAAACCAGCCTCCATCGGGGCACAGTTAAACCCCGCTGTGGACGCCACACTACGAGAGTTCCTGCGGGAGAACTGGGACATATTCACCTGGCATCCCTCAGACATGCCAGGAATCCCACGCAGGCTGGCCGAGCATAGCCTCAATATCCTAAAGGGATTCAAGCTGGTCAAGCAAGCTCTTCGGCATTTCTCCAAACCTAAGAGACATGCCATGGGAGAGGAACTAGCCAAGTTATTGGAGGCCGGATTCATCAGAGAAATAAAACACCCGGACTGGCTAGCAAACCTGGTGACGGTACCAAAGAAGGACAAATCCTGGCGCCTTTGTGTCGATTTCAAAGACCTCAATAAAGCTTGCCCAAAGGATCCCTTCCCCCTCCCACACATCGATCAAATCATTGATGCTACTGCAGGACACGAGTCATTGTGTTTCCTCGACGCATACTCCGATTACCACCAAATCAAGATGGCGGAGTCTGACCAAGCCGCAATGGCATTCATCACACCATACGGCCCCTTCTGTTTTAACACAATGCCTTTTGGGCTCAAAAACACCGGCGCAACATATCAGCGCATGATTCAGACATGTCTGGAGAAACAAATCGGCAAAACAGTAGAGGCATACATAGACGATGTGGTCGTCAAAACCAAACACGTCGACTCTTTGATAGATGACTTGAGGCTCACATTCGACAACCTCCGAACATATGACATTAAGCTTAATCCGGAAAAATGCGTTTTCGGCGTACCAGCCGGAAAGCTCCTGGGTTTCATTGTCTCCAGTAGAGGTATTGAAGCTAATCCGGCCAAAATCCGAGCTTTGTAACAGTTGGCTACCCCAACAGACCTCAAACAAATCGAGAAGTTAACTGGATGCGTGGCGGCTCTAAGCCGCTTTATCTCTCGCTTAGGAGAAAAGGCTTTACCCCTTTATCGCCTCCTTCGGTGCACCGAACACTTCTGAATGGACGGACACGACCACAGCCGGACTGGAAGAAATAAAGGCCATTTTGGCAACCAACCCAATCCTAGCCGTGCCAAACATTGGTGAACCAATGCTGTTGTACATTGCGGCAACTCATCAAGTTGTCAGCGCAGTGCTCATCGTCGAACGAGAAGCAAACAGACACAAATTCCCTCTTCAAAAGCCGGTATACTATGTATCCACTGTCCTCACTCCATGCAAATAACGGTACCCACATTATCAAAAGATAGCCTATGTGGTATTCATGGCATCCCGGAAGCTGCGACACTACTTTCAAGAGTGTTTGATTACAGTAGCCTCGGAAGTGCCACTTAATGATATTATAAACAACCGCGACGCTATGGGCCGGATTGCCAAATGGGCCATTGAGCTCCTCTCGTTCGACATAACATACAAACCTCGACGAGCCATCAAGTCGCAAGTATTGGCCGACTTCATCGCCGAATGGACGGAGGCCGAACTCCCTAAAGGGTACGCGCATACTCCAATTGGATCATGCACTTCGACGGTTCTAAAATGCTGGCTGGTCTAGGGGATGGCGTCGTCCTGACGTCCCCAACCGGAGATACCGTCCAGTACGTGCTGCAAATATTGTATATAGACTCCAACAATGCAGCTGAATACGAAGCTCTGTTGCATGGTCTTCGGATGGCAGTCTCCATGGGCATTCAATGTTTGAAGGTGCGTGGGGATTCAAACCTCGCAATATCCCAAATAAATGGAGACTTTGACACCAAGGATCCGAAAATGGCGGCCTATCGAAACACCATCCTAAAAATGTCAGCTCAGTTCGAGGGGCTCGATTTTCACCATGTGGCTCGAGAAAACAATCAGGCGGCGGATATCCTCGCCCGCATCGGTGCAAAACGCGATGCATTCCCCCCAACATATTTTTGGAAAGGCTGTTTAAACCATCCGTAGTATGGGAGAATTGTACAAAAAAAGTACTACCGGAGTCCTTCAAAGGTGCATCTCCAAAGTGGAAGGGCGAAATCTTTTGGCAGAAATTCACGCCGGACTCGGCGGTCATCACACTGCAGCCCGGGCTCTTGTAAGCAAGGCCTTCCGTACAGGATTCTATTGGCCAACGGCCCGGGAAGATGCACAGGACTTGGTCCAACGTTGCGCCGGTTGCCAGCTCTTTGCAAATCAAATCCACATGCCACCCACCGCCCTCCAAACAATCCCCATTACATGGCCCTTTGTGGTCTGGGGGCTTGACATGGTTGGACCCCTTAAAGGGGGAACCCACAAGAAAAATACTTATTGGTCATGGTGGATAAATTCACCAAATGGATAGATGCCAAACCTGTTAAAACAGCCGAATCCGGACCAGTGATATACTTCATAACCGGGGTTGTACACCGTTATGGCGTCCCCCACAGCATCATCACTGATAATGGCACGAACTTCACGGCCGACGAGGTAAAACTCTGGTGCAGCAAAATGGGCATCAAGCTCGATTACGCTTCAGTCTATCACCCACAAACCAACGGTCAAGTCGAGCGAGCAAACGGTCTTATAATGAGCGGCATCAAACCCAGATTAGTATGCTCCTTAACGGAGTCTAACACGCACTGGGTAGAGGAGCTCGACTCCGTACTCTGGGGGCTGTGGACCACGCCGAATCGTAGTGCCGGATATACACCCTTCTTTATGGTGTACGGCGCAGAGGCAGTCTTGCCCTGTGACATAATTCATGACTCACCTCGAGTGCGCATGTACGAAGAAAGAGAAGCCGAGCTCGATCGGCAGGACAGTCTAGACACCCTGGAAGAGGAGCGCGACGTAGCCAAAGCCTGTTCTGCATTTTATCAGCAACAGGCTCACAGATACCAAAGCAGAGAAGTACGGGCCAAAACTTATAACATTGGCGAACTAGTTCTACGCCTGCCGGATAAGAAAAAGAACAAGCTCGAGCCCAAATGGGAAGGTCCTTTCATTATTGACCAAGTTCTGACCGGTGAAGCGTACCGACTGGGGGATGCATTGAGTAGTCGACTCGAGTCGAACCCATGGAACGCGGCCAGGCTTCGAAGATTCTACGCCTAGCACCAGACTCTATGTTAGTCCCCTCCCTTTGTCCATTTTCTGCATATACATCATCTGTCTTGTTTCCCTTTCTTTCTTTCTTTTATTATTTCTCTAGGCCTTCAAGGGTCACCTTGTGCCTCGCTTGTACATTACAGATGCGCTAGCCGCACTTTTCATACCCGAGGGCTTCTTTCACAGAAGCTTAAATTATTTATTCGGGCCTCATGCCCAACACATGTGTTATACTTCCGCATGTACCTTTTTTCACCATTATATGCATCGATATGACTTAAGTTTTGGCCAAGCTGGGTTGCCTGGCTCTTGTATTCATGCCCTACGTTCCCATTAATTCGGCTAGGGCATAAGGGGAGCACCTCTGCGATTGTTACTGCCGGGTCAGCCGGATGTGTACCTCAGACTGGGTGAAGCCGAAAGCTAGCATTCTCAAGGGAATATTCGGTCGGTGAACAAAAGATGATTTTTATTTATTGTCCATATCTGCCCCCAGATGTTTTTTCTGCGTTTCCTATCGCAGTCCGGATATGCACTTTAGGGCATGCTTACCCAGGGAAAGGAACCCTTAACGGAACTATTCTCCCCGGAAGATGTTTCTTACTACCCATGTAATATAACATAACTAGTTGGGCACTTGTCTGATAAAGCACCAATGACCCCTACGCCTGGTCTCCACGCATACCCCGGTTTTATATAACTGAGCGGGTATTCGGATTCACTCCGGACTATCGGGCCCAGAGGTTGAAGCTAAAAGGTCCGCAATGACAAATGATCTACAATCCGGCTAGAAGGCATTATACATGTCACTTTAATTACATGTTCATGAAGACTGACTAAATTCCTCCTCTATGCCATCCAATAGGCGGTCTAGCTTACAATCCTGTTGGGAATACTTTGCGGCTAATTCTACTTGCCCATAAACTAAGCTAACGGGGATCTCTTATCCGTCGGGCCCCACAGGTCCGACCTCGGCCATGTGATTTGGTTCTGCCTTGGTATAACGCGTCTTCACCATGGCCCAGGCTTCTCGAGCACGCTGTCGGCAGGCTGATATCTTCCATAATCAGAAGCACCACCGTGCTCCCTTCATCTTCTCCGCAAGCTCTGCAATGCCTTCTGGCAGGGAGACGGATGACCACAAGGCCTGGGCAACACCCCGCATCACCTGCGGAACTTGTTCATGCAGATGTGACAGCTCGGACAGAAGATCACCCGCAGACCCAGGCATTTCCTCTGCAGGATGACCTGCCAGCATACCTACAGACATAACGTTGTTAGTCAGCTTCTTTGCCGAACTCCTTTAAAATGATTTGTTCAAACACTTACTGAAAATGCCGCGCCGAAGCCGCTTATTCTCATTCTCGGGGTCCGCAAGCTAGCCCTGAACGTCTTTTAGTTCCACGTTCAACTTAACATTGGCGTCTTGGAGATTGTTTGTCTCCCGCATAACCTCAGTCAGCACGCCTTGCCAGCCTCTAGCTGTCGCATAACATGCTGGTCCCCCAGATTTTCTCCGGATTCATCTGCAAAATCAATTGTTAGATCTGCAGACACACCGCACACTATATGGTAACCATCATTCTTTAAAATAAATGTTACCAGCGGGAGGCTTTTTCTGTTCCTGCAATGCGGCAAGAGCGTCCCGCAGTTGGGTCTTGCATTCCTCCAGCTCCTGGGACAGCCTAGTATTCTTCTCTGTAAGAACCTGCACATTAAATATGATCCTTAAATCAGTTCTGCTAACTGTTTCAAGTCTCAGGGGCTACTGATACATATAAATCGCCAGATTTACTCACCCGTACATCCTTTACATACTGATCCATGGCTCTGGCTAGACCATCTTGAGCAGCACGGAGGTATGCCTCTCCAGAATTGAAGGCGTCGAACGCCTCTGGTGAGAAACAAGCATCGCAAAGTATGGCCCGGCGGCGCCTATGATTCATGGCGCTTTCCACTTTTGAGTTTGTAGTGGATAATCTACCCGCATCCTCTGTAGGGGGATTATCCGGCGCCTGCCCCATATTGGCTTCCGCCTCCTGTCCGGTCCTGGCGCCCGACTGGTGGAAGCTTGATTAGCAGCATCGCCAGACATATTCCGGCGAGCGTTTCTTCTGCTAAAGAAACATGGGCATCATTACATTTTGAGAAAGACGACAACCATGGAGCGGGGTTTTTCCTATACCTTTGCCCCGGCATCTCCGTCCTGACCGCCTTCCTTTTTGGCGTACCCGGCCTCGGTGCCTCTTGTTGGCGAGTTGCTGCGGGTTTGGCAGGGCGTCCTGAATGCCTTCCCTGTAAAAGATGCCATGTGTATATGGTGGGTGAAGTGCCTAAAAGGGGATCCTAGTTTTGGAGTTGGGACTTTTTGATTTTTCTTACCTGCGATGCAGGGAGCAGTCCGGGATAGCCAGCCGTAATGGCCACCAGGGCATCATCGCAGCTTAACTGATAGAACTGCCGGTCTATCAGTTCCATGGAGATAACCAGATCTTATTCAAGTCCGGAATCGAGGGCCCGTTCAGGGTCCTCTGGTTGTAGAGAAGGGTCGCTGACCTCCTTTATGGCTTTTCGCAGTTCCTGCCGCAAAGTGGCAAGGTGAATACTTACGACTAAGAATGCGGGAAAAATGGGGGCAGGGAGATATAACTTACCCAGCTTGGAGGATTGTACATGGAGAATCCATCCCGTGGCTTAATGCGGGTGAACTCCTCTTCCTCACCCTTGAACAGTTCGGACAAATTTTTTGCTAGAGCGGCAGCATTGTCCGGACCCTTACGCCCGCAGCGGGTGGCGTCATTCGCCCCATTATAACACCACAAGGGGTGCCCACGATATTGAAGTGGCTGCACTCCCCGCATTATGAAAATCGACATAACCTCGATTATTGTCAATCCTGATCGAGCCAGTGCTTTGATCCGGTTCATCAGATAGAGGACTTCTCCGTTGTCTTCCGCCTGGGGGCTCCGGGGGCACCAACTTCGGCGCTTCTTCAAAGGAGCACTGTTGAAGTCAGGAAGACCCTGCCGAACAGGGTCCAAAAGGGGGACATTCTCCATATAAAACCATTCTGAAGGCCAGTATTCGGATGGCTTCTTCGGGGTACCGGACAGGTATCCAGTATCGGCGATGCGCCGTATTTCGGCTCCGCCCACTTGATAAAGTGATTCCCTCTATGTGCGAGGGACAAGGCAGAATAGCCTTTTCCACATCTCGAAGTGAGCCTCGCAGCCCAGGAACAACTCACAGAGGGAAACATAGCCGGCGATATGTAGAATGGAGGCAGGGGTGAGATTGTGTAATTGGAGGCCGTAGAACTCTAGGAGCCCGCGGAGGAACGGATGAATTGGAAATCCGAGTCCCCTTAGTAAATAAGGAACAAGGCAGACCCGTTCCCCCATGGAGGGACAAGGATAGCTCTCCGCTTGCGCCCCGCCATTGTAGGTGGCAAGCCCGGCTCGAACGGGCACCATATACGCCGGAGGGAGAAATCCCTTAGTCTGCAGCTCGACTAATCGACTGTGCGGGACTGAACACCTCTCCCAATCACCGGGCTTAGGGCTACGGGGGCGGGAGGAGGAGCTGCGGAGGTCGGCCATGCTGGAATGGATCTTTTCGAAATGCGCTCTGATGAATTCTCGATGGGGGAGGATGGTATGGATCGGATCTAAGAATCCTCATTCCTTTAATAGACAATTTATTTATCTGGCTAGGGGGGGTGAAGGTAAAAACGCCCTGGCGCCTCGTATTCATTCGACGCGTGGGAGAAAGCCCTTATTGGGCACAGAAGCCAAGAGGTTCAACATTTATGGAGCCGGACACTGCTTACAAACACTTGAAAGTTGGAGAAGAACCCGCCTTGCAATGCCGAAGACAACACTGTGCGCCGGACTCATCGTCATTGAAGCCTGGTTCAGGGGCTACTGAGGGAGTCCTGGATTGTGGGGTCTCCGGACAGCCGGACTATATCCTTTGGCCCGACTGTTGGACTATGAAGATATAAGATTGAAGACTTCATCTCATGTCCGGATGGGACTCTACTTGGCGTGGAAGGCAAGCTAGGCAATACGGATATGTATATCTCCTCCTTTGTAACCGACCTTGTGTAACCCTAGCCCCCTCCGGTGTCTATATAAACCGGAAGGGTTTTAGTCCGTAGGACTACAGACAATCATACCATAGGCTAGCTTCTAGGGTTTAGCCTCTCTGATCTCGTGGTAGATCTACTCTTGTACTACCCATATCATCAATATTAATCAAGCAGGACGTAGGGTTTTACCTCCATCAAGAGGGCCCGAACCTGGGTAAAACTTCGTGTCCCCTGCCTCCTGTTACCATCCGCCTAGACGCACAGTTCGGGACCCCCTACCCGAGATCCGCCGGTTTTGACACCGACAGTGTTCCTATGGCATTTGGGAGTTGCATAGTCTCATAGTCATAGGAACATGTATAAGTCATGAAGAAAGCAATATCAATGAAACTAAACGATCATTATGCTAAGCTAACGGATGGGTCTTGTCCATCACATCATTCTCTAATGATGTGATCCCGTTCATCAAATGACAACACATGTGGTCAGGAAACTTAACCATCTTTGATTAATGAGCTAGTCAAGTAGAGGCATACTAGGGACACTCTGTTTGTCTATGTATTCACACATGTACTAAGTTTCTGGTTAATACAATTCTAGCATGAATAATAAACATTTATCATGATATAAGGAAATATAAATAACAACTTTATTATTGCCTCCAGGGCATATTTCCTTTAGTCTCCCACTTGCACTAGAGTCAATAATCTAGATTACGTAGTAATGATTCTAACACCCATGGAGCATTGGTGTTGATCATGTTTTGCTTGTGAGAGAGGCTTAGTCAATGGGTCTACAACATTCAGATCCATATGTATCTTGCAAATCTCTATGTCTCCCTCCTTGACTTGATCGCGGATGGAATTGAAGCGTCTCTTGATGTGTTTGGTTCTCTTGTGAAATCTGGATTCCTTTGCTAAGGCAATTGCTCCAGTATTGTCACAAAAGCTTTTCATTGGACCCGATGCACTAGGTATTACACCTAGATCGGATATGAACTCCTTCATCCAGACTCCTTCATTTGCTTCTTCCAAAGCAGCTATGTACTCCGCTTCACACGTAGATCCCGCCATGACGCTCTGCTTGGAACTACACCAACTAACAGCTCCACCATTCAATATAAATACGTATCCGGTTTGTGACTTAGAGTCATCCGGATCAGTGTCAAAGCTTGCATCGACGTAACCATTTACGACAAGCTCTTTGTCACCTCCATAAACGAGAAACATATCCTTAGTCCTTTTCAAGTATTTCAGGATGTTCTTGATGGTTGTCCAGTGATCCACTCCTGGATTACTTTGGTACCTCCCCGCTAAACTTCTAGCAAGGCACACATCAGGTCTGGTACACAGCATTGCATACATGATAGAACCTATGTCTGAGGCATATGGAATGACTTTCATTTTCTCACTATCTTCTGCAGTGGTCGGGCATTGAGTCTGACTCAACTTCACACCTTGTAACACAGGCAAGAACCGTTTCTTTGACTGATCCATTTTTAACTTCTTCAAAACTTTATCAAGGTATGTTCTTTGTGAAAGTTCAATTAAGCATCTTGATCTATCTCTATAGATCTTGATGCCCAATATATAAGCAGCTTCACCGAGGTCTCTCATTGAAAAATTCTTATTCAAGTATCCTTTTATGCTATCCAGAAATTTTGTATTATTTCCAATCAACAATATGTCATCCACATATAATATTAGAAATGCTACAGAGCTCCCACTCACTTTCTTGTAAATACAAGCTTCTCCAAAAGTCTGTATAAAACCATATGCTTTGATCACACTATCAATAGCGTATATTCCAACTCCGAGAGGCTTGCACCAGTCCATAAATGGATCGCTAGAGCTTGCACACTTTGTTAGCACCTTTTGGATCGACAAAACCTTCTGGTTGCATCATATACAACTCTTCTTTAAGATATCCATTAAGGAATGCAGTTTTGACATCCATTTTCCAAATTTCATAATCATAAATTGCGGCAATTGCTAACATGACTCGGACAGACTTAAGCATCGCTATGGGTGTGAAAGTCTCATTGTAGTCAACTCCTTGAACTTGCCAAAAACCTTTCGCAACAAGTCAAGCTTTATAGACAGTAACATTACCGTCAGCGTCGGTCTTCTTCTTGAAGATCCTTTTATTCTCCATGGCTTGCCGGTCATCAGGAAAGTCAACCAAAGTCCACACTTTGTTCTCATACATGGATCCCATCTCAGATTTCATGGCCTCAAGCCATTTCATGTAATCTGGGCTCATCATCGCTTCCTCATAGTTCGTAGGTTCGTCATGGTCTAGTAACATGACTTCCAGAACAGTATTACCGTACCACTCGGGTGCGGATCGTACTCTGGTTGACCTACGAGGGTCGGTAGTAACTTGATCTGAAGTTTCATGATCATCATCATTAGCTTCCTCACTAATTGGTGTAGGAATCACTAGAACTGATTTCTGTGATGAACTACTTTCCAATTCCGGAGAAGGTACAATTACCTCATCAAGTTCTACTTTCCTCCCACACACTTCTTTCGAGAGAAACTCCTTCTCTAGAAAGGATCCATTCTTAGCAACGAATATCTTGCCTTCGGATCTGTGATAGAAGGCGTACCCAACCCGTCGGTGGAAACGACACCTATGGGGTCATTGGGATCCCTTCTACGGTTGGCGAGCGCGAGGTTGTGCAAAGAGTGGGTCTGATAGGAAGCACACGGATCTTTTACCCAGGTTCGGGCCGCGAAGATGCGTAATACCCTAGTCCTGCTTTGGTGGGTGTATTTGAGTGTTCTTGTGTTCTCGAGCTAGCTACGGGGTGCAACTTGCCCAAAAGAGCCGAATCCCCCTCCTGGTCGACTCGGGCCTCCTTTTATAGGAAAAAGGGGTTGCCACAGTGGCACACAGGAGGTGGAAAGGTCTACAGTCGATAAGCCTATCCTCTAGGACCGTCGGACAAACACATTTAATGCGCTGCTGACGTGCCCCCCTTGCTTTATCGGCGATGCCAGGGAAGCACGTCCCAGCCGTCGCTTCCTCTCCTGGCCTCGACACGCGTCTGAGCTGATGAGGCATCACGGCGCCACGTTGGCTGGCTGCTGGGCTAGCGCGGTGGTGGAGCCTTCATGAAGGGTCGCATGCCACCACGCAGGTGCTTGCTGAGTCGGTGTAGAGGCCGCCCATCGCCACGTAGGTGCCTACCCAGCTGGTTGAGCTAGCAGCTGCTTGGGGACGATGGTGGAGTCTTGGCTGGCGCGGGCCTGGCAGTGGCCTTGCTGATGCCCTCGGCAAGGGTCTTGCCGGGGGGCCGGCAAGGGTATAGCCGTGGCGTTGCAGTCATCCCCGGCAAGGGTCTTGCCCGGGGTCTTGTGGATTTTCTCGGCTAGGATCCCGCCGAGGGTCGCCGTCTTCTGGTCCTCATCTGATCTCACAGGTTTTATGATCTTGATGAAGATTTGTATGCCACCATAGAGGCGCCTCCCGAGCCTTGGTTCCAATGTAGTTGGTTGGGTTGGAGCCTGTGAGCTCAAGGGTGGCTTGCTCCGCTGGCATCGGGCAAGTTGCCCCGGCAAGGCTCTTGCCGGTGCTGTGGAGGCTACCTCGGCAAGGATCTTGCCGAGGGAGTCCACCTCGCCCTCTTGCTCTCCTACGTTTCTGGTCTTGGTGTTGCCTTGGTTGTCTCGTGCTTTGGCTTCTCTCCGGCTTCCCTCCACTGCCCTGCTAAGTGTGGCCGTGGCGCGCAGCTCTGACTGCCCATGCACAAGTAAAGGGGTCAAAAAAAGAGCCCCTACTTTTGTACACCGATAGGAGCCCCCGGGCCTGGGCCATACATAAGTGCGCCGTGTTGTTTGGCTAGGCCCAGAACGGTGCGCGGGCAGGTGGGCAGATTTTACCATAGTAACTTCTCGTCCGCTGCGCTTCCCCACGACCTGCGTTGAACGCGCGACATGGAGGGTCGTGCGTGACATGGGGGTCGTGCGTGGGGCGGTTTTCGCATGCATGCGTCACATCATGGTAAAGATGCGGCTCGCGCCTTCCCCTTAAAAAGAGGAAGGCGCAGAGGCGCGGCTCATTTACTTGTGTGGACTCGGGTTGTGGTCTCCAAGGCGCCAGTCCCCCACGATCACGGGGTGGGGAACGGTCGCCTCACCCGTCCCCTCAATTCTGCTTGCTCGCCATGTGTCCCCCATGCAGGTGGCAGGCGGTGGAGGTGGGAAACCGGACCGTCGCTGATTGGGGTAGCGGGTCGGTCTCGATCCCCTGCGCCCCCGATGGCCGGATTGGCCGAGTGGGGCGGCCGAGCCCCGACCCCGCCCCTTTTATAAGAAGGGGGAGGGGGATGACATCCCACATCCTTTCGTCATCCATCTCCACTCACTTCGGCTCCTTTATTCCATCTGCCATGGCGAGAGGAGGCGCCAACCCTTCAACGGTGGCGGCGAGGGTTGCTGCTCGATAGCGCGTCCCTCCTTCCCAAGAGCCGGTCACGAGAGGAAGGGGCAGGGGGTGAGGCCGAGGTTGCCGTGGAACTCGGGGGAGAGGGGGGCGGGGCGGCGCACCGGCCTCGCCTCTGCCAGTGATGCCTCCCCCGATGGAGGGCCACGTCGGGGACTAGCCCCGCGAGTTCTTCATCAGGCTGCGCTGGCCACCTCGTCGCCGCCTCCGTCTCCCTACCCCATTTGCTCGGGAGATGGATCCCGATCCACCCTAGACCCTCAGGTTGCACATGAGGGGCTGCGGGAACGGCAGCACGCAGGTCGACATCGACTTCCCCGCTCCTCCTGTCATGTACCTCCGTCGCGGATGGAAGACGTTCACTCGCATCCACGGCCTGATGGTGGGGCTTGTCCTTTACTTCAAGTTAATGGAGGGCGGCCTGCTCTCCGTCAAGGTCTTTGGAGATCTTGGAACTCGCCTAAAGTGCTGCGTGGAGAACTCCTCCGACGATGAAGATTACTCTTCAAGCGGGAGTGATGAGGAGGGTAGTGACAGCAACGACGAGAGCGTCGAGCGAGGTCACGTCGACCTCGTCTCCGACTGACCGCGTCGCCCCGCCCTACGTCGTGCGGCCTGCCGAGGGCCTTCCTCGTTAAGTTCTCCATCGGCGCGTCCCCCGTCGCCTACTTGGGCGGCTGGCGTAGGAGGGTTGGAGAAGGCAAAGAACGCAGGTGGCGGCCGTCAAGTCAGAGTACGCGGGCACCGATGCCTTCATCGCGTATTGACGGCCCGCTGCCTCATCTTCCGGCTCCCCTCCCGGCATCGGGACGTTCTCTTGGTGCCTTCTACTCCTCGCACCTCGCCTTGGCGCTCCTTTTGCCCTCTTGCTATCTTGTTCCACCTCCTGAGGAGAGGGACAAGAAAGGGATTATGGGCATCTTATCTCTTTTTAGTTTGTAAGCCTGCGGGGACTTGTTAATTTTAATACTTGTAATTCCCTCGCTCATATTTTTAATTTCGTACGAACTGTACCTATATGGGATGTTTTTAATGTAAAAGGGTGCTTGCCGGGTTCTTTGTGCGTGAGCGAGGCCCATGCCAAGGAACGAATCCTTGTTATTTTTATGATAAACACTGTCGCCCGGCAATAGGCCCTGCCGTCCCTTGACTTCAGTCGACCATTCTCATGCCTTTGGTGGAGGCAGGGGTGAAGTAGAGTTAGGCCCTTTGTTTATTTCCTTGCCACCGCGTCTATGACCTGGTTCTGTCCCAGGGACTTGGGTACAAGAAGAAGGGGGAGCACGGTGGTCTTGGAGCAAAACGAGGTTTCATTTGTCCCAGTTCCATACGGAAATGCACAACAGGGGATGAAGGACTTATCTGAATCCGCAGCCCCCGGCAACTTTGGCTTGCCGTGGTTAGATCCTCGTGTCTTCAGCTCCTGGCAGTCTTGGCTTGCCAGGTCAAAGCGCCAGTTCGTGCTCTTTCTCCCAAGCGGCTTAGCAGAAGTGTGCACATGCCCTGCGAACCAAAGAAGATAGAAAGACGCATACTCGACCTCTAGGCTAGGGGTTAGTCGCCGCTATGCACTATCAACCCTAACCGAGGGAGAGACTTAACCTATCATGCATGCTAAAACTTAGGGCGCCAGCGCTTCATTTATTTATTCTTAGGGTCTATGCCTGGCTTTGTATAGAGGGTTACATGCCTTGCCGGCAAGGCTTGTACAAAAGGTGGGTTGCCGGGGGCCCCGGCAACCATGCCTTATGGGTAAAACTTGCGAAGATGTTCAATGTTCCAGGAGTTGCTCATTGGAACAACATCTCCGATCTCCAGGTAGACTGCGCCAGGCCTGGTGACTCGTATTACCCGATAAGGGCCTTCCGACTTTGCCGTCAACCTGTTGGAATTCTTGGCCGACTGAACGCGCCGAAGAACAAGGTCGCCTTCCTCAAGGCTTCGGGCATGAACCTTGCGGCTATGGTAGCGGCGCAAGGCTTGCTGGTAGTGTGCTGCTCTCACAGCCGCCCGAAGACGATCTTCCTCAAGGAGCGTTGCGTCATCTTGCCGCAATTTCTCTTGCTCAAGCTCGTCGTAAGTGAGCACTCGAGGTGACCCGTATATGAGTTCTATGGGGAGAACTGCTTCTGCCCGGTATACTAGGGCAAAGGGTGTCTGGCTGGTGGCTCGATTTGGCACCGTTCTGATCGACCAAAGAACCGCCGGCAACTCATCAATGCAGCGTTTTCCGCTCTTGTGCAGCCTGTCAAAAGTCTTTGTCCTCAGGCCCCGCAACACTTCATCATTTGCCCTCTCCACCTGGCCGTTGCTCCGTGGGTGTGCCATGGAAGCGAAACAGACCCTGCTGCCGAGGTCTTGGGTGTATTGCATGAAGGTGTGGCTTGTGAACTATGTGCCGTTGTCGGTGATGTCTCTGTTTGGCACACCAAAATGGCACACTAGCCCCTTGAATAACTTGACGGTTGACTTGCTGTCACCATCCTCACTGCTTCCACCTCTGGCCACTTTGTGAACTTGTCGATCACAATGTACAAGTACTCAAATCCCCGAACAACGTGGGGGAAAGGGCCCAGGATGTCGAGCCCCCAGACCGAGAATGGCCAGGAAAGAGGAATTGTTTGAAGGGCTTGAGATGGTTGATGAAGCTTCTTTGAATGGAACTGACACGGTTCACACTTGGTTACTAGTGTCGTTGCATCCTGGAGGGCAGTGGGCCAGAAGAAACCCTGCCAGAATGCCTTGCCGGCAAGGGCCCTCAGCCCTATGTGGGAGCCACATATGCCTCCGTGTATCTCCGCCAACAGCTCCAGTCCTTCCTCCCGGGGAATGCACTACAATTTCATGCCGTTCGGTCTCTTCCTGTACAGGACGTCATCGACGAACTGATACATGGCAGACCGACGGGCTACTTTCTCCGCTTCTTCCTGCTCCTCAGGAAGCTCCCCCGTTTGGATGGATCAGACCGTATGTTGTGCCCATGCCGGAGCCTGGGGCTCGATGACAAGGACCAAAGGCATTTCTTTTGCCATGGGAGCGGCCGTCTCTACGGCCAGGGCTTGATGGCCCGCCGGAATCAGTCGCTCCTCGGCAGGCTCAGAATCCGCGGCAGCATCGTTGCCGGCGGCCCCTGGGGGCTCAGCGGGAAAGTACTTGCCGGGTCTTGATTTCCTCCGTTAATTTGTTCTGCTCCATTGATGGTTCGCCGGATGGTTGAGTTAACCGAAGCAAAAAGTACCTGGTTCCATAGGTAGCTTGAATGCAGCGCGCTTGGACACCCCTGGATCAAGCGCTCCCCATCAAGCACAGCACAACGACAGATCATTGGGAGATCACATGAGGTCACCTGTTGTGGCAATCACGAGTTTATTGTCACCTACGCCTGTTGTGGTCCTAAAGGACGAGTTCTTACGTCGTTTGTTCATTCGTCCGCCCCTCCAGGCCTCGCTCGATCCACCCCCACCGATTTTCCTCCTTCTCTTTTTCATGTGGTTTATTTTCATCCGTCACGGTTTTATTTTCCCTGAACCAAAAAGGCGATAGCTTAGGAGTCAGGAGCCCAGCCCGCACACCCCTCTCTCTCCCCTCAGCAACGGAGGCACGCAACACGGACGCACTGCACCGTTCCCAAGATGCACTAGGGCCAGCCCGCCACTGATGGCGATGGCTATCAAATGGCAACTACGGCGACGTTGACGCGCTTTATCCCCCACCGCTGCCGCCTCCTGAGCGGCCGAGATCCCGAGCGTGGTGAGCTCCCTTCCCTTCCCCACTTCCTCGCTACCATGCCCATCCCTACCCCCGTTCTATTCCCAAGGCAACGGCCCCACGGTCCCTCTAACCTAGGATTGTCGACCTGATCTGTCGGCGTGCACATGATGATGGTGGTGCCGATCTCAATCTCCCTGATTTGGTTTGACTGAGAATCATCGATGTGTGGGCGACAAGCAGATTTCCTTGGATGTCTCCATGCCACGCTACCGTGCTCGATTTCATTCAGAGGCTTCAGGAAATATTTGTGGTAAGAATCGAACTCATGTACTGTTTTCTTTTATGTTTTACCACTTTTTTGATGCAATCACAGGAACAGACATGTACAGTGTACTGCTATATGTTTACATCACGTGCTATATTATTAAACTGTGGTTTCTCTTTGTTCAGTTAGTTCTTATGAAACAGAAACACTTACTTTCTCATGTGTCAATTTTCTTGAGGTCAAGCAAGCGGGATGCTCTTCCTCCATGCATGCACATGTTCTGCATTATGGGTTCTTTGGTCTCCTGCTAAGTACATTTGGTGCTCTTTGACGCTCATGTGTTCCTTTGGCTAGCTTTCAGATGAAGACTGAATGCACGTGCAAGTACGATCAGGAAGCAATCGAGGAATATATGAGACTATTTCCGCAATTGTTGTCCCTAGCTCCCTAACTCCGTTGAGTCGATAACCATATTATCCTGTGATGTAAGCTGGCTTATGATCTTTGGACAGATTTGGGTCTCCTTAACTCTGATTTCCTAGTATCCATTCTTTATGACCCTCATTGCCACAACAAATGAATTTTTGTTCATATTTGTCATCCAGATGGGTTAAGGAAGACAAGGTAGTGCACTTCCAGATGTTTGTCCTCCTCTCCAAGACGATGTCAGTTTGGTTATGCATGCGGAATGTTTTCTTGATGTCATGCATATTACAAAGGCTTCTATGGATCTTGAAGCTTTTGCTTGTATCATCTATTAGATATTTTTTCTGAACTCTCTATGTTATCCCTCTTTGCACTGACCTATAATTTTTGTTTGAGCAGGGATAGTGCAGCGAACACGAGCAAATAAATTGGTAGAAGGTGCAGACGACTATCTGAACCAAGGCTTGTGTAATATGTAAAGTGAGTGGCAGATGCAGTATCTAGCTCTTTGATAAGTATTGGGATGTAGGTAGGACACATCTAATCTGAATTGAAATATGGATGGCGTGAATAGTCTGTATGTTCGATTTTCGATTGAATGTTGAATTATTATCAACTAGATCTACCTCCACCGACATTACTAGCTCCTCCTTGAATACCAACTATCGGAAAGAGAGCAATGGTACTGTGATTGTACTGTTTTATGCCAGGTGTTAAAGAATACTATTTGCAATCAGTTAGCAACGAACTGACGGTGCATTATATTGTATAGAAGGTTCTTTTGATCCTGAAAAGCCAATTGTGCATTTATTGTCCTGTACCTAATTTGGCCCTCCCGAATCTCTATATACTACCCCCTCCATTCCTAAATGTATGTCTTTTTAGATATTTCAATATGAACTACATACGAATGTATGTAGACATAGTTTAGAGTGTAGATTCACTCATTTTCCTACGAATGTAGTCTATATTGGAATCTCTAAATAAACTTATATTTGGGAACGGAGGGAGTACATATACATATGATAGTTATGTCAAGTACTTTTTTAGTCCCCGCTTTTGTAAATCTTGTGATTTAACAATGCCAGCTTACTAGACAATGCGAAGGAAGCCCAAAATTGTGATTCAGTGGATATATTGTTGTTGCATGTGCCTTGAATGCAAATTTAATTATGAGGGATTCAAGGGCTAGGTAGCATGCTTCTACTTGACTGAATTTAAGTAGGAGAGTTGAGCGGTTGGTAGGGGACTTCTCGGCGGTCCGTGGGGAAGTACGGTGTGAAGGAGAGAGAGCACCATTGCGAAGGTGAGGTGGGCATTATCCGGTTTTAAATAAGAGGACTCCAGCGAGAAATGCCTTGCTACACAGGGAAACATCCAACAGGAAATGGGAAGGGTGCATCATGGGGTGTTTTTTTGTGTTGGCATGCGTGTTGAAGATAACATGATGGATAATCTGGACAACCATATTTCTCCCGCACATATAGTCTAGATTCAGGGGAGCCCAAACTGTCTAGATGGTTGAATTTTGGGAGCCTACTAGGCGCCCATTTGATGTCCGAACACGTTCAAACATATGAGGAAGAAATGAATTTTGAATTTAAAGATGACCTTAGTCATTATTCTGATTTATTATATGCATGCTAGCCCGTAGCAACGCACGGGCATTCTACTAGTATACTTAAGAAGACAACATTGCATAACCAAATTAAGCATACAATTACACAAGTGACTACACACATAACATTTCCACACACCAAAGTAAGCAATTACATGCATACTAAAGTAGGAGAAACAAGGATCCAATCATCTACTTATTGTTGCGACGATGCTTCCCATTGCTCTGCTTCCGGCCGAATCCCTGACCGTTTTGGGGGAAGGAGGCACTTCGTCATGTCAACGATCCGCCTGTACATGTAGTAGCTCGTGTATGCCTCCTTGGCCGCGTACACGACGTGAGCTTTGTCGAGTTTCTCCATCCAGGCCGAGTGCCAGGCACGCTTGTCCTTGTTGCATGAATCCTTCATGTCTCTGTAGTAGGGGTCGATGATGGCCTCGGCGAGGTGAACCAGTGAGTCCTTCTCATGCTCCTTCCTGCCCCAGATCTTGTATTGGCCCTGGATGTCGACAAGATTCTGCTAGGCGATGCCCGAATTCTTGAGCGCCTTTACATCGTTGGTGATGTCCTCCGTAGCGAACATGTAGTGGGGGCTGTTGACAAACCTAGCGAAACGCTCGCAAGGACTTGTGGCCAGGCAGTAGTGGTAGATGAGGACGTGGTGGTGCACGCACATCTGGGTGATGGCGTCCTTGGGACGAGACCCGACACGAGCGCGGGTGTACTCGAGGTCGAACCCAACCACCTTGTACTTCTCCTCGGCAAGCAACAACTCCATGATGTAGATGGAGTGCTCCACCCAGACCGGGTCATTGGTGTACACCACCGAGAGGTCCATGAACCTTCTGTGGGTGTCCATCACGGCACGCATGGTGAACTGCTGCTCGTCGTCAGAAGCCGCTCGAAGCGCCATTGGAGCCACGTAGGATACCCTCTAAGAATTTCTCGTGGTGGGTGTGCTTCTTGCAATGGTGGGGCGCGATCGAAAGGTTGGCCACTGTAATAACTGTAATTGTCACGTCTTGTCACAGCGTTCATAGCGGAGGATTCTAGTGCACGCTTGACAACACCGCACCGCACGCGTGGCCTCAAAGAGGCGCCAAATTTATCGCCGGTGAGCTTGTTCCCGCGCTACCGCGCAATTTACCGCACAAGGTTCCTGCCCGGCTAGTTTGGCCACATGTTGGCTAGAAGAGGTACAAATCATGGGTGTTTATTGGCAAAAGCTTTGTAAAAACGAAGTGTGTGGAATGACTTTGGTCATAAGTTTACTCGTGGGTGATAAGGTCAAAGTTACACAGAAGGGTGATGATGGACACTCGAGTGCAATAATTAATTCTACGCTCTACAAGGAACACGATGGAAGAAACCAACTTTGTGCAATAATGTTGAAGATCGCAGTCGAGTTAGCTATACAGATCGTGTGCTGTGAGATCGACAAGGTAAATAGATTTGAGAATGGTTAATAAAATATAAGACCATTGCATATTAAGGTCAAAATAGTGCTACCAATATACGAGTCTCGTCCGTTGCCATTTCAACGATTGTACCACAAAAGCTCGAAATATTACAAGGTTCAAATTCCAGAGTTATATGGCTCAAATTCGAAGATTACAAGGTTCAGACTGATATTAGAAATGAAATTCAGCTCATTAGTTGCAAACGGTCGCGCCAATTCGCTGAACATGGATATCAAAGAGGTTCAAACTAATATTACCACTTCTAAGTCTGGTTTCGAAACCTCACAATTTTTGCAAAGGGGTCAACCACTGAGAACTCATGTATGGGGTTGACACGATGACTTTCGATTACTCTGTCATCTGAAGTTCCAAAATGAAATTCAGCATTTTTGGAGCCTATTCCATTCTGCCGCAGGCGCCGGCACTGTTCAACAGACCATTCATTTTTGCAAAAATAAATGTAGGGCAAACCTCATTTCCTTCAGCACCCTTGTTTTGAGAACAAAGAACCTGGCGAATATAATCTCCGATAAGGTCCCTCGGTAGGAGTTCAAAGTAATTTCTGAGAGATGCAGATCTAGGCATTCAACATGATTGCTATATTGTATCACATTGTCCAACACTAGGCCTAATCTTATCTGCAAAAGAAGAAAATGTGTTAGTGCCTACATGCAGTTTTGAACATTACTACAGGCCTATTTGGTTTGCAGGATTTGTAAAATGCACTAACATGCCATTTTCAATCTGACATGATTAACATGGGCATTTGATTACATTCTAGAAAAATGTAGCCTTCTTCACAAGAGGTTGGAGTGGATGAAAAGTTCCCTAAGAAAACTAGTACAGATGAATCCAAAGGAGAAATGCTTATTGATTGTAACCATGTGGGTCAAGCAACCAATATGGGGGGGTGGAACATGTATGTACTGGAATCTGAGGGAGTCCTGGACTAAGGGGTCCTCGGGCATCCGACCTGTTAGCCATGGGACGGACTGATTGGCTGTGAAAGATACAAAGACAGAAGACTCTGCCTGTGTCCGGATGGGACACTCCTTGGCGTGGAAGGCAAGCTTGGCGATCAAATATGAAGATTCCTTTCACTGTAACTGACTTTGTATAACCCTGGTCACCTTCGGTGTCTATATATACTGGAGGGTTTAGTCTGCGATGACAATCATAATCAGATAGGCTAGACTTCTAGGGTTTAGCCATTATGATCTCATGGTAGATCAACTCTTGTAACCCTTATACTCATCAATATTGATCTAGCAGGATGTAGGGTTTTACCTCCATCGAGAGGGCCCGAACCTGGGTAAACATTGTGTTCCCTATCTCCTATTACCATCAACCTCAGATGCATAGTTCGGGACCCCCTACCCGAGATCCGCCAGTTTTGACACCGACATTGGTGCTTTCATTGAGAGTTCCGCTGTGTCGTCGCCAAGAGGTTTGATGGCCCCGTCAATCATCCACAACAACATTATCCAGGGAAAAACCTTCCTCCTTGAATAGATATTCATGTTCGTCGGCTTCGCTCTGCGGGCCAACTCGCTTGGCCATCTAGAGCAGATTGATAGCTACCTGGCCATTAGGTCAGATTTGGAAGCTTGAACTACGTCGCGGACATCCGTGGAGACTTGATCTTTGACGGATTCGAGAACGTGGAAGTAGCCGCTCTCTGTCACCACGATGAACATGGCTCATAAACCTGTCATCGAACTACACCCAGGAGATAGAACCTGCAACTGCTCTTGCCTTAGATCCAGAGCAGATCACGCCATCCGAGGACGGGAGGCTCAGCCCCGCCATGGAGGCCGCAGACTCAGTGGCATTGGAGCCGCACACAGACCCAACATCAGGTGAGATCTGTGTTGCTAGAACCTCGGACACGTTTCCAGCTACAGGTTCCAAGGCATGTGCGTCCGTGCACGACGAGCTTGATCAACATCGATCGTTGAATTCACCTCTGTGGACATCTTCCGTCACTCACCTTTAGGCGACGTGCTAAACTCATTAAAAACACTCTCCCTAGTGGGGGACTCACAACTGAACTACATCCGGATTGAACTAGAGGCCGATGACGGAGAATTTCGCTTCCCACCCGCGCCCACTTAATAGCCACTGTCGAAGACCTAACTGACATGCTCGATTACGACTCCGACGACATCGATGGGATGGACGACGATGCCAGAGAAGAAGAGGCCCAAAACCCGCCGTTTACTGGACGCTGGACGACCACTTCCTCTTATGACGTATACATGGTGGATGCACCAAAAGAGAATAGCGACGATGACAAGAAAAATCCGATTCAGGATAAACCTCCCGAGATACAACCAAAGTGTCGGCGTTAGCGGCGCCGCTCTAAGTCACACCGCAGCAAAGATAGCAACACTGGCACAGGAGAAGATAACACTCCGCAGGGTGCCGAAGACAATGAAGACCCCATTGAGGCAACTGCCAAACAAAATGAACGGGAAGACGGGCAAGTTAGCCCTGGTGAACAGGCCACACACGAAGACTCGGAGGATAGTAATTATCTCCCGCTCTCTGAGGATGAGGTGAGCCTCGGCACTAAGGATTTTATCGTGCCCGAGGAACCTCTCGAGCAGGAGCACTTCAAGCGCCAGCTAATAGCCACTGCAAGGAGCCTGAAAAAGAAGCAGCAACAGCTTCAAGTTGATCAAGATCTGCTCAACGATTGATGGACTGTCGTCCTGGCAGCCGAGGAATACGGCCTCAAGCGACCACTAAAAAGTTACCCGAAGCGCAAATTACTACCTCAATTCGAGACGAGGCGCCGGAGCCCATGCCATCAGCACGCAATGTGGCTGACCGACCGCCACGTGGCCGGGACAAAGCGGCAACACAAGCCGAACACCAGCCCACCTTACCTCGCCGTAAAGGCAGAGACACAACCACTCAGGGATACACGTATGATCTCTGGCAGGGCCTGAAGAATAAAACAGGTCCGGCCAGATCGATCTACGGATCACGGGGGCGTGTCTTGACACGCGATGACGGCTATCAAGCCGAACATGCTAAGTACAATTACGTTCGGGCCGAAAGCCGCAGACGGACTCCATCCGAACTACGTCACGAACTGGCCCGATATAGAGGTGCCGCACACCCTCTCTGCTTCACTAATGAAGTCATGGAACATGAATTCCCAGAAGGGTTCAAAACCGTGAATATCGAATCATACGATGGAACCACAGACCCCGCAGTATGGATTGAAGTGTTCATTCTCCATATTCATATGGCTCGCGGCGATGACCTTCATGCCATTAAATACCTCCCCCTAAAACTCAAAGGGCCAGCCCGACACTGGCTGAACAGCCTGCCCAAAAATTCCATTGGCATCTAGGAGGACTTGGAAGAAGCTTTCCTTGACAACTTCCAAGGTACATATGTTCAACCTCCGGATGCCGATGACTTAAGTCACATAATTCAATAGCCCAGAGAATCGGCCAGGAAACTCTGGACTAGGTTCTTAACTAAAAAGAACCAGATCATCGACTGTCCGGATGCCGAAGCCTTGCGGCCTTCAAACACAGCATCCGGGATGAATGGCTCGCCCGACACCTCGGCCAAGAGAAGCCGAAGTCCATGGCAGCCCTTACGGCACTCATGACCCGCTTTTGCGCGAGCGAAGATAGCTGGCTAGCTCGTAGCAATAACATGGCAAGCGAACCTAGCACTGCGGAAGCCAAGAATAGCAACGGCAAGCCCCGACGCAATAGACACAAGCATCGAAACAACGGTAACAATACCGACGACACGATGATCAATGTCGGATTCAGCGGCTCCAAGTCTGGCCAGCGGAAGAAGCCATTCAAAAGGAACAGTTCAAGCCCATCCAGCTTGGACCGCATACTCGATCGCCCATGCCAGATACACGGTAGTCTTGACAAACCAGCCAACCACAACAACAGAGACTGTTGGGTTTTTAAACAGGCCAACAAGTTAAATGCCGAGAACAAGGAGAAGGGGTCGCAAAGCGAAGACGAAGACGAGGAGACCCGGCCACCGAACACAGGGGGACAGAAGAAGTCCCCCCCCCCCAAATTAAAACGGTAAACATGATATACGCTACCCACATCCCCAAGAGAGAACGCAAGCGCGCGCTCAGGGACGTCTACGCGATAGAGCCAGTCGCCCCAAAGTTCAACCCATGGTCTTCCTACCCGATCACTTTTGATCGCCGGGACCATCCGATCAGTATTCGTCATGGCGGTTCAGCCGCACTGGTCCTTGACCCAATCATTGATGGATTTCACCTCATGCGAGTCCTCATGGATGGTGGTAGCAGCCTGAACCTGCTCTATCAGATACAACGCGCAAAATGGGCATTGATCCATCAAGAATTGAGCCCACAAATACTACCTTTAAAGGAGTCATACCAGGTGTAGAGGCCCGCTGTATGGGCTCAATCACACTAGAGGTTGTCTTCGGATCTCCGGATAATTTCCGAAGCGAAGATCTTATCTTTGATATCGTCCCCTTCCGCATCGGCTATCATGCACTGCTCGGACGAACCACATTTGCACGCTTCAACGCGGTGCCAGACTACGCTTATCTTAAGCTCAAGATGCCCGGTCCACGCAGCGTCATAACAGTCAATGGAAACATAGAACGCTCCCTCCGTATCGAGGAGCACACCGCTGCGTTAGCAGCAGAAGTATAGAGCGGCCTCCTCAAGCAAAACCTTAATTCGTCGGCCGAAATCCCGGACACTGTCAAACGAGTCCGGACTACTCTGCAGCAGGACAGCTCAGCTCGTCAAGAGCTCGACTAGCAACTCGGCCTCCGTCCCCGTCCCAACTAAGAAGCGACATTTGTACCGCGTGTATATAACTACGCACTCAAAATACCATAGGCATAGACGGAGGCATAACTATCTTGTGATCCATAATACGGCTTGACCGCTTCTGGACACACATACTTTATATTTTTCCTTTTTATCCTTTTCAGGTCCCTTTTTCCACAGGTTTCTTCTGACGACCTGATCATCGGTCCTCCCGGCAGGACGGATACACCAATATGGCAAGAAGCACTGGTGTACAAGGGAATCCCTAGATGGTCTCTTTAACGACCACTCTACCTGCCTTCAGGACTCGCACGCAGCTGTCCCTTGGTTAGGGCATGTTAAATAGCCTGGTTGCTTATCACACCACTTGTACGAATACGCTTTGACATATTAATCAAACTATAAGGGAAACAGTTTGCGGCCCAACTTCTGCGGCACTGGCTTACTCCCCTTTTATTTTCCTTTTTCTTTGAGGATTTTCTCAAAGTTGCGACCGTACACTTCGGTACGCTTTTATCTGCCAGGGGCTTCATCGCGACCCACAATACGACAACAAAGTCCGAACATTTTCTAACATAGTTCGGCACCCCGAATTTAGCATTATATGCATTGGCTCCGAATCATGTCTTTGGTCAATAGTTGGGTTGCCCGGCTCCTGTGCTTACTACCTTACGTTTCGCTATATCAACTAGGGTAGTAAATGGAGAACTACGGTGATTGTGTCCTGGTTTATCAGGATGAGCACCTCAATAGAGAAAGCCGAAAACTGACTGTCATGATGCGACAAGAGCTGGTCAGCTCTTCGGAGGGTTCAAATCTTTAGCGATTTTTTCTGCATTATGCGATGAATCAGCTTTTACCTGATCAGGTGATTACAGTACCCTAGTTCGGATACCAGGGGCTGCGCCTAAAATTTTCATTGTAGAACTCCTATGGCTAAGTGAGGGTGATAAAGCCACATAGTCGGATTGCCTGGTTCGTTGTGCTAAACACATCCTTTAAGGACCAAACAAATTAGATCAAGAGTGTTTAGATTCCATCCCGAACACCCCCGTACTACCTATGTGGCGGCTGAAGCCGACGACTGGCCAACTCTCAAAATTTCATAAACACGGCCGCACAGGAGGTAAAATAATAAACAAACATTATATTACATAGCCGAACTTGTTTTTATACAGGGCGAGGCAATATAACAGTATTCATTCAAAAATTACATCCTTCGTACACTGTTCTGCCACAATACGGGATCCCTCAAGGACTTCGCTAAAATATCGCTCGGGCGTGCGATACTCCGTGCTCGTGGGCGGTCCTTCGGTCACAACCGTGGAAGCATTCATGTTCTCCCACTACATCTTGACACGGGCGAAGGCCATCCGCGCACCTTTGATACAAACTGACCGCTTGATGGCGTCAAGCCGAGGGCAAGCATTGACTAGCCGCTTCACGAGAGCAAAGTAGCTGTTGGGGATAACTTCGGCCAGCCACAGCCGGACTATCAAGTCCTTCATGGCTAGTTCGGCCACCCTATGTAGTTCGACCAGCTGTTTTAGCTGGTTGCTCAAGGGCGCCGGATGTTCTGGCGCAAGATATTGCGACCAGAATAGCTTCTTCGTCGAGCTCCCCTCTCCGGCTCAGAAGAACTCAGCAGTGTCAGAAATGTTGCGTGACAGATCCGCAAACGCCCCTGGAGAACTCCAAATATGGGTCAGTAGGAGATACCTCTTCTTCACATATTTGCTTTGCATAATAAAAGCCTTACCTGCCATGATATTTTTGGCCTCCTGGATTTCCTGGAGGGTGCCTTGGGCTTCGGCTCGGGCCTCTTGTGCACCCTGGTGAGCCTTCCCAAGTTCGGATTCTTGGTCCGCACGCTGACGCTCCAAGGACTCGTATTTCCTCAAAGCGTCTTGAAGCTCTTGCTGGACCTCCCCAACCCTAGCCTCATGCTTTTTCTAGATGGCTCGTTCCTTGGCTGCCCTCTCCTCGGCCTCGGCCAGCGCCTTTTTGAGGGTTTCAACTCAGTCGCCGCTCCTACAAATATCACAACACTACAATCAATATACATCATTTATTCTTTCCGAACATATAGCAAGTCTCCACACACCTTGCTTGTCCTCCAGCTGCCTTTTCACAAGGCCGAGCTCTTCTTCGGCCCGCTCCAGACTCCGCTTTAGTCCAGAGACCTCAGCGGCATGAGAGGTGTCGGCCAGCAGCGACGCCAGTGTTTATAAGACATATTTAGTTAGCTTCCTATGCAAATTATTTGATCCTCTGTCCGACTTTTCTTTTCGAACACCGGACAGTGTCTCAGGGGCAACACTATCTATATTGGGACTTTCTCTTTTACATCGCTTAGCTCAAAACCTGTCAGCAGGCTGCTGCAGGCTTCGGTTAGTCCGCTCTTGACGGACTGAACCCTCTCAACCATCGTACCCATAAGGATACGGTGTATATCCACAATGGAAGCACCTCGTAGCACTTCCAACAGATCATCCAATGCCTCTGGTTGGACAGAGGTCACCGGCAGGATATGCACACCTCCTTCTCTTGTACTAAATAAGAAAGGGATAAAGAGTTGGCTTACAATCGCCACTTCACACAATACAAGTTAAACATACAACATCCAGAATACAATCAAGGTCCGACTACGGAACCAAAATAAAAGGAAGGCAACCCCAAATGCTAGATCCCCGATCGTCCCAACTGGGCTCCACTACTGATCAATCGGAAACGAAACAACACAACGAACAAGATCTTCATCGAGCTGCCACTTGAGCTGGGTTGCGTCGCAAGCACTTGTATCATCGGCACCTGCAACTCTTTGGAAGTATTTGTGAGCCACGAGGACTCAACAATCTCACACCCGCGAGATAAAGACTATTTAAGCTTATGGGGTGGAAAGGGTAGTGAGGTGGAGCTGCAGCAAGCACTAAGCATATATGGTGGCTAACATACACAAATAAGAGCGAGAAGAGAAGCAACCCAACGGCCGTGAAGCTAGAAATGATCAAGAAGTGATCCTGAAACTACTTACGCACAAGCATAACACAAGACCGTGTTCTCTTGCCGGACTCCGCCGAAAGGAGACCATCACAGCTACACACGCGGTTGATTCATTTTAATTAAGTTAAGCGTCAAGTTCTCTACAACTGGACATTAACAAATTCCCATCTACCCATAACCGTGGGCACGACTTTCGAAATTTCAAACCTTGCAGGGGTGTCCCAACTTAGCCCATCACAAGCTCTCACGGTCAACGAAGGATATTCCTTCTCCTAGGAAGACCCAATCAGACTTGGAATCCCGGTTACAAGACATTTCAACAATGGTAAAACAAGACCAGCAAAACCGGCCAATGCGCCGACATCCTGATAGGAGCTGCACATATCGTGTTCTCAGGGCAACACCGGATGAACACTGCGTACAGCTAAAACCAGCCCTCAAGTTTCCCCAAGGTGGCGCCGCAAGTGGATCTGGTTCGGACCAACACTTAGAGAAGCACTGGCCCGGGGGGGGGGGGTTAAAATAAAGATGACCCTCGAGAGCGCGACTCCCAAGGGAAAAGTAGGTGGTGATGAGGCAAAAGGTAAAACCAAGGTTGGGCCTTGCCAGAGGAGTTTTATTCAAAGCGAACTGTCAAGGGGTCCCCATAACACCCAACCGTGTAAGGAACGCAAAATCAAGGAACATAACACCGGTATGACGGAAACTAGGGTGGCAAGAGTGGAACAAAACACCAGGCATAAGGTTGAGCCTTCCACCCTTTACCAAGTATGTAGATGCATTAATTAAATAAGAGATATTGTGATATCCCAACATATCCATGTTCCAACATGGAACAAACTTCATCTTCAATTGCAACTAGCAACGCTATAAGAGGGGCTGAGCAAAAGCGGTAACATAGCCAAACAATGGTTTGCTAGGAAAGGTGGGTTAGAGGCTTGACATGGCAATATGGGAGGCATGATATAGCAAGTGGTAGGTATCGCGGCATGGCAATAGAGCGAACAACTAGCAAGCAAAGATAGAAGTGATTTCGAGGGTATGATCATCTTGCTTGAGATCCCGCAAGGAAGAAGAACGAGTCCATGAAGTAGATAAACGGACACAGTCGAACGGATCCTCACAAACGCGACGTTATCGGAACTAAACCGAAGAGGCAACACCGGAAAGAAGCAAACAACATAGTAAACAACCACCACATAAACATGGCATGATGCACAACCAAGTATGATGCATGTACGGTTTAATGAAGCATGGCATGGCAAAGTGCACAAACAAAACTACAAATTAAGTGGAGCTCAATATGCAATGAGTTGCATATTGACGAAACACCACAACAATTATTTAGTTCTCTCTCGTTTATGTACCCAACAATATTAAATGTTGTTAAACATGACAAGAGGGTGAAGCATAAACAAACTAACTATCTAAGCAATTTAAATGGGGCCGGATACAACAAACAATAAACCAGGGAAATCCCCATGTGCATATTTTAAATTTGGTACTGTTCTGTCCTAAGGCATATTTCAATGTTGTTAAACATGCAAAGTAATGCCACCATGTTAAACTAGGCATTTTTCTACCCCATTTACATATAAAGTTTGTTAGGTTTGGAGCTACGGTTATTTAGTTATGAATTAAAACATTTTAACATGGCATAAGAGCAAATTTAAACAAACAACATTTTAAACATTTTAAACATGGATGAAAGTGGCATATTATGAAACTACACAAAATTCTAAGCATGTTTCATATAAAGTTTGTTTAATTCCGATGCACGGTTGTGGAGTTAGGATATGAATGAAATGTAAGGGCTTTTCTGTAAAACTGGTAACTCTGGATAAATGGACAAATCGCAGAACGAAAAAAATGATAATAGGCTGAAACATAACTGAACTGGGTTGGGGAAGCTCCTCACATTGGGCTTGGCCCGGTTGGTGGAAGAGGCAGGCTGGGCTGGAGGCCGGTGCGCTGGGCCTCAGGTGGTTCGCGGTCCACGAGGCCCAGAGGCATGTCGTCCTCGTCCCCGATCCCGTAGGATTGAGGGAAGCCAGGGGTGGCGGCACTGCGAAGCTCGGCGGCCAGGGTCGTCTAAGGCAGAGGTCAAGGACAGCGGGAACAGCCAGATCCGCCCTCCCGACGGCGGATCCGGCGGGCAGTGGTGGAGCTCATCGAGCTAGGAATGGTGCCATGCCGGGGTTCCTGCGGGGAGAGAGAGACCATGAGAGAGAGAGGGAGAAGGAGAGGGAAACGGGAAGGCATAGGACATCAGAGACAGGGAGGTGGGGTCCTCAACTCTGGCGAGGGGCGGACGTCGAGGAAGGTCGGCGCCGGCGCGGGGAGGCGAGGAGAGTCGCGGGCGACGGCGGGCGCTGCTGCACGAGCGCTAGGGCAAACGGGCGCTGCACGCGGCCCAGATCTAGCCCGACGCGGGCCTGCGGCGGGCTCTGCGGGCCACGGCAGCGGGGTGCGGGCAGGGGCCACGTGGCACACGTGGAGTGGAGGAGGGCGGCGCTGGTTGCTGAGTTGGCACGAGCGGGTTGGTGGGGAGCGTCCGTCCGGCGGCGGCTGGACCGTTGGACGGCGCCAAGTGGCGAGATGGGAGCGGTGCGGCACGGAATCTGAGGAGGGGGAGGCTAGAGGTAGGGTAAGGTCTAGGTTGCCCAAAATGGACTATGGGTGTCCATATATAGCAAATTTGCTCGGGTTTGGGGGTTAGGAGGGGTTTCTGGACCCTCCGATCGCGATCAAACGGTTCTGGTCAGAGGGGGTTTAGGTGGGCTGCAGGTGGGCTCTGAAGAAGGGCTTGGACTGAGAGGAGAGGGGAGAGATGCAGCCCGGCACGGTTTCCGGAGACCGAAAACGTCCGACGGTTGACCGACTACTATTGCCGCTATATTTATCCGTTGGGGCATCAAACGGACTCCGAATGCGTTGAAACTTGGCAGGCGGCCTACTGACAACAGAAAAACACCGCACGCCAACTTTCATCCCATTCCGAGAACATTTTCCAGCCACTTATAAAATAATATTTCTGATGTGCCGCGGGCGTGTGCAAGTGTGTCTGGGCTCAGAACGGACAACGGAAAGAACTGGGGGAACCCGGATGAATGCAAGTTTTGAAAACAAGATGATGCAATGCACATGATGGCATGACAAGATGCAACACGCAAGCGAATGACATGGCAACAACAGCGAAAAACTAGAAGACACCTGGCGCAACGGTCTCGGGGCGTTACAACACTCCACCACTACAAGAGGACCTCGTCTCGAGATCTAGGATGGCACCGGAGGGAAAATGGAAGAGTAAGAGAAGAGGTAAAACTAAGTTGCTTCTTTGGCAAACGAGTGAAACCAAAGAACCTTGCGAGGTTGAACGAATTGAAAGAAAGAAAACAATGAAGATTTACAAAGTTGAAAACACTCTGTTATAAAAGAGGAACAAGGAACCTTACTAGAACCTTGTAGGTTGAAAGACATAAGAAAAGTGTTACAATGGACAAGAAGTACATGCAAGCACTCCGGTTGAAACGAGATGTACAAGGAATGATAAAGATCAATTACGACAACACTCCGGTTGGAAATGGAAGGTAAAGAATATGAACTTGGCAAAATGAAAGCACTTGGGTGAGACTCCGGTTAGAAGAGGAAGGATAGACACAACACTCCGGTTAAAACAAGATAGAGAAGGAATAAGAATGATATAATTTGGACAACACTCCGACTGTAAATGGAAGGAATTGAACATGAATTTGACAAGATGAGAGGATACCTGACGAAATAGACAACACACTGGCTCCGGAACTATTGAAGGAATGGCACAAGGGGTAAGAAAGATTTCAGACAGCACTCCGGCTGAGAAGGGAGGCAAAATTTGATAGAATGGGAAGAACTTGAAAAGAGGGCACGACACTCCAGTTAAATGGACAAGCACGAAAAGAACACGGTGCTCACAATTCGAGATGATGAGTGAAGAGAGCAACATCACAAAGCCTCTGGAAGAAATGTAAGAAAGGAATTAAAAGAACGAAGGGGAAAACAACATCTTCTACCTCAAATGATCTTGCAAAGGCATCCTTAGGCGAAGGGTCGAACGGAGTTGTTGGAAAACCAACAACAAAAAGAGTAAGCTTGATGTGGGCTTATGGAAGACATCTCAAAATTAAGAGGTGACAACCTGCCACTCACGGGAAAAAGATTTGATTGAGATCTAGAAAAAGATATAAAGCTTCTTCCACCGAGGTGATAAGAAAACTTGAAACACAGGTAGACATTACCAAGAGCAACATTCCCAGTGGACGACTTTAGGTGAAATATGGCACAAGATAATCTCCATAAAGGTATCTTGAACAACAATTAAAGAATGAAAAGAATCCTTAACGAACCACCATGTAGAGCTATAACACCCTCGATGCGACTATAGCTCCCATGTGTCGAGGCACGACTTAGAGACATAATCGCATTGAAGGCATATGTAGCAAGTTAGGCAATCTTCACAACATCCCATGTAATATGAATAATAAAGGGGAGATAACATAGTTGGCTTACACTCGCCACATCAATCAAGTACATAAATAACATTATATCATCCAAACACTCATGGCCCGACTACGGCGCCAAAATAAAAGATAACCCAACAAGCGACACGGTCCCGATCACCCCCAACTGGGCACCACTACTGATCATCGGGAAAGGAAACATAGTATCGTTGAGAGTCCTCGTCGAACTCCCACTTGAGCTCAAGCGCATCTCCTGGAGCATAATCATCAGGCCCTGCATCTGGTGTAATAGTAATCTGTGAGCCACAGGGACTCAGCAATCTCGCACCCTCGCGATCAAGACTATTTAAGCTTATAGGTAAGGCAAGGTAAATAAATATGTGGAGCTGCAGCAAGCGACTAGCAAATATGGTGGCTAACTTATTCGCAAAAGAGAGCGAGAAGAGGAGGCAAAGCGCGAGCGAGAAACTAGAGAACAACCTGCACAAGCATTACTCCAACACCGTGTCCACTTCCCGGACTCCGCCGAGAAGAGGCCATCACGGTAACACACACGGTTGAAACATTTTAATTAAGTTAAGGTTCAAGTTATCTACAACCGGACATTAACAAATTCCCATCTGCCCATAACTGCGGGCACGGCTTTAGAAAGTTCAAATCCCTGCAGGGGAGTCCCAACTTAGCCCATGACAAGCTCTTACGGTCAACGAAGGAATAGACCTCCTCCCAAGACATTCCGATCGGTCTCGGTATCTCGGTTCTTCAAGACACTTCGACAGGTTAAAACAAGACCAGCAACACCGCCCGAACGTGCGGACAAATCCCGATAGGAGCTGCACATATCTCTTTCTCAGGGCACACTCAGATTGTCTAAACTTCC